>NC_053028.1:31163139-31268856 GCF_003073215.2 Triticum urartu | reverse complement strand
TAACTTCAACACGTGGGGGGTCGATATACCCCCTCCCCGATAATATTATTTTCCCATGTACGTATGTCGTCGTTGTCGATATATATAAACCCCTGCCGATAACTTCAACACGTGGGGGGGGGGGGTCGATATACCCGCTCTCCCCGATAACATTATTTTCCCGTGTATGTATCTCATCGTTGTCGATATTACCCCCTCCCGGATAACTCCGACAGTGAAAACTCTCGAGGACACCCAAACTAATATATCCACGTGATGTCATGTTTGTGTAATAATTGCCATGTTGTAATATATATTTGAAGAAACAATGGAGCACGGACGAGACAAGGAAGCAGAAGAGAGGTTGCGGGACATAATCTTAGATGGAGGTGATGTCATGTCGTGTTATCTTAACGACAATGATGGTCTAGAAGAACAGCAGGGTGAAGAAGCAGGTCCGGAAGAACAGCAGGGTGAAGAAGCAGGTCCAGAAGAACAGGGTGACGGCTCCGGTGACCGAACAGAGTCCGGCCAGGTAAATATATTAGTTAAGCCTGTGCTAAGACTAGCTAATTGATGCATTCATTGTTTTGGTATGTGCACATATTAATTAACTCTCGTCTTTCTTCTTTTTTCTAGCCCTCCGGATCGAGCACAACTTCGGTAAAGAGACAAGGCCCGAAGAAAAAGTTGCGCGAGGATGAAAGGTTTGAGATCACAGCAATCACGCGCGACGGCCTACCAATTGAACCCATCCGGACAAAGGATGCATTTACTGCTCAGTGCGGGGTTCTTGTTAGGGACAAGATCCCGATCAGCATCCACCAATGGTTTAACCTGGCTAAAGAAGACCCTGAGGTGTCTTATGTCAATGATATGCAGAAAGATGATCTTTGGAATGAGCTGAAGGCAAATTTCACCCTACCGCTAGAGGAGGATCCGGAGAAGCCGGTTATAGAGCAATTAATTAAGTCTGCTGCTCTTAAGAAGATGGCAGAGCTATTCAGGAGGTGGAAGAATGAGCTGAAAAGGTTTGTCGACAAAGAAGAGACACCACAATTCATTGGCAAATATGAGAATATCAGAGATCAATGGCCCGCATTTGTGGCCCACAAGACATCGGATAAGAGTAAGAAGATGTCGGAGAAAAACAAGAAAAATGCTGCGAAGAAGAAGCTTCACCATCGCACGGGGCCAGGTGGCTACCTCAAAGGCCGGCCTAAGTGGGCAAAGGCTGAGACTGATCTGCTTGATAAAGGGATCGAACTAGAGACAATGAACTGGCCAGACTGTTGTCGGACTTGGTTCTTCGGGGCTGGCGGATCCTTGGACCCTGTAACAGGGAAGTGCGTTTGGACGGACGAGCAACTTGACATACCCTTCAAGAACCTTCGGTACTATATCGATGCAGCGCAGAAAGGGACGTTCCTTCCAGACAGAGAGAACGACGAGCTCATAAAGGCCCTCAGAAATCCTGAGCACCCTGGACGGACACGAGGCACGCCTGGCTCCATTCCGTGGAAGGCTGGGTTTCCGGACGCAGGCGGTTACAAATGCCACGAGAGGAGGAAGAAAGTGCAGCAGACCGAACTGTAGGCGCTGCACGCAAGGGTACAAGCGATAGAGGAACGAGAAGCAAATCGCAGCAAACGAACTGCCAAAGCTTCCCCCGAAGCTACCCCGCCATCTAAGCGGAGAAGCAGTGTGGCTTCCACCAAGCTGCTTCAGCCGGAGCATGTCTTGACGGCTCCTGCCAGCTATCCCGTGGATGCTATCACGGAGTCTCAAAATTGCCACCTTATGACGCAATGGATTAATATGAAGGTCAAAGCGGTCGTCGGCTCTGTTTTTCCTACTGAACCCGGCGCAACTTTTCACTGCCGGCCGATTCCAGAAGGATATGCTAAGGTGATGGTGGATGAAATAACGGAGGGATTTGAGGACCTCCAGCTTGACCACCCTACCGGAGAAGGGGAGACTCGGCTGGGTTCTTCTCTGAAGACTCCATGCCTATGGCGGAAGGAGCTCATCAACCTTCCGAACTGGACGCCTCCGCCTCCTCCTCCTCCTCCTCCGGCGATTAAGGGCACTCCGCCTCCTCCACCGCCTCCTCCTCCGGCGAGTGACGATCAGGGCACTCGGTCGGCTCCTTCTCCGGCGCGTGGCGGCGCTCCGCCTCCTTCTCCGCCTGCGCCGGCGCGCCCGAGCAGCCAGCCTCCTCCTTCTCCGCCTCATCAGCAAGGGCGGAAGAGACCCGCCGCCGCTCCGGCAGCTACTCCGGTGCGCCGTAGTCCTTCTCCTCCGCCTCGTAAGCAACTAAAGAAGACAGCCGCTCCGTCTGCTCTGCCGGCGTCTAGCAGTACAGCCAGAGGCGGGAGGACATACAGATTCGGTCCTTCTCTGAAGACTCCAGAGAAGTTACCATACGAGAGGACCCCGGAGGAGAACGCGAAGATCGCGCGAACCGAAGTGGAGGATTGGTTTCAAGGGTTGAAAGCAAAGAGATATCCACCTCCGGAGGAGAAGGTAGATCCGGTGAAAGAGAAGCGCACTCTGGCTGCCCTGAGAAAACCACCCAAGTCTCCGCCGAAAGGCAACTATGAGCGCATTATTAGAAAGACATGGGCCGAAGCGGAGCGGTCGGGAAGTATAGTCAGTGATCAAAGGATGAAAGAACGATGAGCAGATGGGAAACAAATTGCCCAGACCGGCGAACAAGGGAATCAATCGTGCCCCCCGCTCAAGGTGCCTAGCGACATCGTCGATCCGAGGATGGTGCCCGGTTATAGCAATCTTGAAGATTACCTGCCTGATGATGTACATTATGATTTCATGGACGTGCAGATACAGAGATATGAGTACGGGAAGCCTCTCGTCAAAGATGAAAGATCTCTATCAACGATGATGCGAAGATTGCAAGATTGGTACTTGAAAATCTGCAGAGTGTCTGGGGGAGGAGTACTTTGTATGTGAGAGTTAAAAAGGAGCATGACCTCATTGGAATTGATCTGTTGCCTATTCCATTTGAGGAGTTCTATCAGTTTTTCAATCAATTGGCCCTCGATAAAGCAACGGTCACCTGCTACTGTCTGTAAGTACTACTACTTCTATCATTAAGTCTCTCTATATAGCTCAGCTCTTTCATTAAGTCTCTCTGTGGCTAGGGTTTCAGCCGTGCAAATCTGTTGTCGATTCTGTGATGGAATGCCTGGCTGTGAAGCTAAAAAGCATTTTTAGTGAAAATAACGTGCAAGCTATGGAGGACCCGCAGTTCAAATTCCAGCCGGTTCCAGCTGAATCGGCCGAAGGTGGTCCGAATTGCCGGGAGTAGCTATGAGGGTCGGAAATGCGTGCTTTTTGGCGACCGTCCATAAAATAGGGCCTACTTTGAGATAGACATGGAATGGCGCCGTTTGGGGTGCCCCTCCTTGTAGCCGCTTCACGAAAAACCCATGTCTTTTGCATTCAAAAAATGAAAAATGGTTTTTTTTGTTAAACAAGTTGGAACCTCGCTTTGGCAACATTGTTTTCCATCACAAGACGGAGGCATGCGCCCAATTTGGGCATATTATCAGAAACTATTCAACGGATGCGGCCATATCATTGCTAGTTTGGCTTGAAAGCCATGAATCTTCGTTCGTGGTAGGTCGTTTTTTAGAACACTTTTCCAAGAAAACGCTGGTATTGCAAGTTTAGTATTTTTGCTAGTTGGTAGGCCACATTTGATGATGTGACGCGGAGGTCTCCCATTTTTTTTGATTTTTTTTGAATTTTTTACGGTGTTTTCAAAAACCGGCCGATTTCGTCGCGGCGACCGTCCGTGGCTAGGGTTTGAGCCGTGCAAATCTGTTGTCGATTCTGTGATGGAATGCCTGCCTGTGAAGCTAAAAAGCATTTTTAGTGAAAATAACGGGCAAGCTATGGAGGACCCGCAGTTCAAATTCCAGCCGGTTCCAGCTGAATCGGCCGAAGGTGGTCCGAATTGCCGGGAGTAGCTACGAGGGTCGGAAATGCATGCTTTTTGGCGACCGTCCGTAAAATAGGGCCTACTTTGAGATAGACATGGAATGGCGCCGTTTGGGGTGCCCCTCCTTGTAGCCGCTTCACGAAAAACGCATGTCTTTTGCATTCAAAAAATGAAAAACGGTTTTTTTTGTTAAACAAGTTGGAACCTCGCTTTGGCAACATTGTTTGCCATCACAAGACGGAGGCATGCGCCCAATTTGGGCATATTATCAGAAACTATTCAACGGATGCGGCCATATCATTGCTAGTTTGGCTTGAAAGCCATGAATCTTCGCTCGTGGTAGGTCGTTTTTGAGAACACTTTTTCAAGAAAACGCTGCTATTGCAAGTTTAGTATTTTTTCTAGTTGGTAGGCCACATTTGATGATGTGACGCGGAGGTCTCCCATTTTTTTGATTTTTTTTGAATTTTTTACGGTGTTTTCAAAAACCGGCCGATTTCGTCGCGGCGACCGTCCGTGGCTAGGGTTTGAGCCGTGCAAATCTGTTGTCGATTCTGTGATGGAATGCCTGCCTATGAAGCTAAAAAGCATTTTTAGTGAAAATAACGGGCAAGCTATGGAGGACCCGTAGTTCAAATTCCAGCCGGTTCCAGCTGAATCGGCCGAAGGTGGTCCGAATTGCCGGGAGTAGCTACGAGGGTCAGAAATGCATGCTTTTTGGCGACTGTCTGTAAAATAGGGCCTACTTTGAGATAGGCATTGATCTTATGTCGAGATTCGTGTGGATATTTCCTTTTTCTTTTTTCTTTTCTCTTTATGCTTGATTCACTCACTTAGATGTGCAATAACTAGAGCACATCTAGATGTGCCCTAGACACACCCTTTGAATTTGTACGGTGTTTTCAAAAACTGGCGGATTTAGTCACGGCGGTCGTCCGTGGCTAGGGTTTGAGTCATGTTTTTAGCATTCAAAAAATGAAACTTATATTGTTTCATACATGAGCATGCACAAAAACCCATAATTTTATCTTTCATCCATGAGCATGCATAAAAAATTTCAATTCCCATCAATTACCAAACTGAATATTCATTGTTAAAAACATGACTTGTTTAGATGACACTGTCATACAGCATCCATGAGCATGCACAAAATTAAACCTGACATACTTAACATTGACATGTTCATATTACACTAACAAGCTTAAACCTAACATGCTGAACACCTTCTTAACACCTTCACTCCTCCTTCTTCTCCTTCATCAACCTGATGCGCTCAGAGTGGCGAATCCCAACGCGGATGTACTCCTCTACCACAATTGGCATGGTCCTGTCGCCAAGCTGTGGGATTGCAGGCGCCGCCACCATCGCGAGGTCGTCGTCCGCCACCACCATAGCAAGGTCGTCATCCGCCACCAACATAGCAGGGTCGTCGTCACCACCACCATAGAATGTTCGTCGTCAGCCAGAATAGGCTGCTCCTCGTCATCCCCGCTCTGCTCCTCGTCATCCCCGCTCTGCTCCTCGTCGTCATCCCCGCTCTGCTCCTCGTCATCCCCGCTGCTGCTCCCATTGCCTGGCCAAATGCAACAAAGTGTGAACATGGTGTTGTCATCGTGCAGGTAGAGGAAGCCAAAAGGACAGGAAGAAGAGAGGCAGAGAGCTTACTGGCATCGTCGTCGTGCTGGTAGTACATGCGGCACATGGTGTTGTCGAACATCTTCACGGTGAACATGGCGTTGCTGTCATAGCGGAAGACAAGGAAGTACCCGAGCTGTAGCTCATGGGCGCGGGCGAAATGCTCCCAGCCGGGCCCTATGTACATGTGGCCTTCACCATCAAACACCACCAACACTTTCCACAGCCTGTGAAGCCCGCTGTCGGCCTCCCGCAGCTTCACTTTGTGGGGCTCATGGCCCGCGAGCATCTTCGCAAACTTGTCAGGCGGCCTCTGCAGCGAGGGTCAAGCAGTGGTTAATTGTGGCAATCAAGCACTAGACAGCAGAGTGATGATAAAGAAATGAGTGATGATAAATATACCTGCCTACTGCAAGATTTCTCAATTATGATCTCGAAGAACTCAAAACCATCCAAGCCAGCCATCTCACTTCTACTCTAAACAAGCAATAGGAGAGGAAGAAGCACTTGTGAACAGGACTGGACATAAATAGGAACAGAACCAAGTTTATGATGGCAAAAGTGATAAAAATGAGAAGAGCAATGCACTTGTGGATATTTATGATAGCAAAAGTGAGAAAAAAAAGCAATGCACTTGTGAACATTTGGAATACTACTACTCTATCTACAATGGACCATATCTGCCCATGTGCCCATGTCTACTATAAATGGCAAACACAGCATCAGGATCATATCTACTATAAATGGACCATATCTACAATGAACCATATCTACTATGAATGGACCATATCTTCCCATGTGCTACATTTTGTTAGAACCCAGCACTTAAGAACTGAACCCTAGATTCTCAATTTAAACACACCTACCCAATACAGTCATGTACAAAACTGAACAGCTTTATAGTCGTCGATATGCGCATGAAAGCTATTGGCTTGACACCGATATAGTCATGTACAAAACTGAATTTAACACTAGAATTTCAGAGATTCAGAGCTATTGGCTTAATTTGCTTTGCTAGGGTTTATATAGCCAAAGGCCACTAGAGGCTAGATCCCCTACAAGTTTAACTGCTCCAGTGTGCCGTTGCTTCTTTTTAGACAAATATAAACATGTTTATTTTAAAAACAAACAAACAAAATTGGAAAATACTAATACACTTGCAACATTATAAGTGTTGGCATCATTTATCCCCCTTCGGTCTGCCTTTTCTATTTCTGATGAATTCTACGTCACTGTGAAGAGAACCACAGGGAAACTAGCATACCTAGCAAGGTAGCACCACATCAACTGAACATGGCCAAAAGGGACCTAAACCTAAATGCCTAATTCAGTCTGCAAAATCCCTAAATTAGCCATACGCGCAGGCACAATACGAGTAACTCCTAAATCAGCATGCTTGTTGGCCTTGTTGGCCTTGTCGACAAAGAACATGGGGGAAACAAAGCAAATCAAAGAACACGGGGGGAACAGAACGGACCTGGGGGGACGGCGACTGCTTGAGCTTGTTGGCCTTGTCGGTGTCGTGGACGGTGCCTCCTCTTGATCTACTACTCTATCTACAATGGAACCCTAATCAGCATGCGCCAGGGAACCCTAATCTAAT
The DNA here is from genome assembly GCF_003073215.2 of Triticum urartu. Taxonomy (NCBI): domain Eukaryota; kingdom Viridiplantae; phylum Streptophyta; class Magnoliopsida; order Poales; family Poaceae; genus Triticum; species Triticum urartu. The sequence goes on along the minus strand of NC_053028.1, from coordinate 31,261,672 downwards.
CAATAGGAAGAGGAACAGGAAGGACTCGGCAGATTCATACCTTAGGAGGCCGTCGCTGTCGATGGAGGAGTGGTTCGCCAGGGAGGTCGTCACCGTCGATGGAGGAGAAGGGGATGCCAGCGGCGGAGAGGAGGAGTGGGTCGAGTGGATAATGGAGAGGAGGAGCGGGTCAAGTGGACAGGAGGAGTGGGGCAAAGAGTGGGTCCACTTGTCAGCGAGTTCTGTTTTGATATATTGAAAAGGGTTGGCATAGAGTACAAAACCAACAGCCTCTAACTAGCCCAGTTGTAGAAAAACAATGGAATAAGCGACAGGTCGTGGGTTCGAGCCCCCACTCGCCCAATATTTTTTGGTAGCTCAGGGGAAAAGGGTCGAGTGGGTAGAGTAGCAAAATGGCCCACTTGTCAGTGAGTTGGTCGAGTGGCCCACTTGTAAGCGAGGTCTGTGTTTGATACTTAACTGGTTTCATGATTTGAAAAGAGATGGCATAGAGTGGACGACTAGTAGCCTCTTCCTAGCCATTGGTAGAAACACAGTGAAACGAGCGCACGGTCATGGGTTCGAGTCCCCGCTCGTGCATATTTTTTGCTCACAATGAAATGGGGCCGCGCGTGGGATCAGATGGCTGTCTGATGGAGCGCACCCAAAAATTCAGTTAAAACAGCTCTGAAAACATCTTCAGTTCACCAAAAACAACATCTTCAGTTCAAAAAACATCTTCAGTCCAAAAACAACATCATTTTGCAATCTTTTACATCACAACCAAAACTACATGATCACCAAAACTGAGAAAAACAGCTCTAAAAACAACATCTTCAGTTCATCATTTTGCTTCTTCATTCAAAACAACATCTTCATTTTGCATTGTATCTTCCGTCACCAAAACTACATCATTTTGCATTGTATCTTCAACCATCATCTGCCTCTCCATCACTACACAGTCTCATGCATTTTGGTACCTGGAGAGATTTGTAGTACAAAAACTACATCAGGATCACATCAACAACAACTACCAAGGAGACAAAATAGCATTAGATCACCAAGGAGACCAAATTTACCTTCGCTACTCATCGTCGTCGATACGAAAACAAGGAACTCTATGCCCACTCCTGTTTTCCTCATCATCACTACAATATTGCAGCATAGTATGATCAGTTCGGTTTTCCTCATCCTCGCTTTCATGTCCATCCTCTACCACCTTTGTTCTTTTCTTGATGCCTTCAACTGTTGCAGCACCAATGATCACACGTTCCTGGTCCCTTCGCACTCTGCTTTGCACCGGAACTTCCATAGAGTCATCATCAGCTTGCAATGGAACTTCCGTAGAGTCATCATCTTGGTATGTTAGTCCACCATCACCGGGGCCCTTTTCCACTTCAGTTTCAGTCACACTCCACAAGTGTCTATGCTGAAAGTTTTGCAGAACTCGCCATTTTCCGTGCAAAAGAGTGTCTGGCAGATAAAACACCATTGTTGCTTGTGTTGTTAGAATAAAGGGATCACTCTTATACCAGCACCTTGCAGTGTTGATGCTTTTGAAGTGGCCATCATATTTGACAAAAGAGTCTCTCCTCTTCTTGCTACCAAGCTCAAACCAGTCACAGCGAAATAAGACAACCGAGCGATGGATGCCTCCACTAGAGTTGTACTGCAACTATACGATGCTTCTCAACTGACCATAGAACTCAATGATCTCACTATCATGTGACCCCTCAGTGATGATTCCACTATTCTGTGTCTTCCTTTTTTCCTCGCGGTCAACGGTGTGGTACCGGACACCATCAGCAATGCATGCTGAATACACTCTCACTCGCTTATCCGGTAAGCATGCCAAAGCAAATAGATCATCACTGACCTTCTTCTCCTCATGCAACTTTCCAATCTGCACAAATAAACCATTTAGCAAACAATGGTATTTAACAATGGGTGAATAACACAGAAAACATAAAACATGTGGCTAAAGATCTCACATGATTCTTAAACCAATTAGCAAACACCTTGGCAACCCTTTTATCAACATTGATATTGCTTTCTTCCTGATTTAACTCTTCCTTGCATTTCCTACAATGCCAACAAAACATGTGAATTAAAACATTAGGCTGGTGCCAACCCAAGCAAAAAATATATATATATAATGAGTGCACAAGATATAACGTACTCGATATATGGTAGAACCTCGGCGCAATTGCTGAGCACAAACAAAACCATCTTGTCATACTCATCACCAGCCTCCAAGTATTGTGAGGCTCCAAGAAAGTTCACACCATGGTTGAAAACAGAGACAACACCACTTTGCGAATCAGACCGCTCTCTATTTCTGCCCGGCCGGTTCCATCTTGTTTCCACATCACCAAATTATCTAGAGCAAAAAGTCAAGCACTCGTCAACGACATATGCTTCAGCAATAGAACCTTCAGGTCTTGCTGTGTTTCGCACATAATGCTTACAAGTAAGCAGCCTTCTTTCGATTAGGTACATCCAACCGTATTGCACAGGGCCTCTAAGCATTGCCTCTTTGGGTAAGTGCACCGCCAAATGGACCATCACGGTGAAAAAAGCTGGAGGGAAAATCTTCTCGAGCTTGCAAAGAATAATTGGGATTTCTTTTTCAAGTCTTTCCAAGACAGTTAACTTGAGGGTTTTGCAGCACAGTTCTCTAAAGAAATTTCCCAGCTCAGCAACCGCTTCATATATATCCTTGTGCATGATTCCTCGGAGGCCCGCCGGTAAAATCCTTTGGAGGAGGATGTGACAATCATGGGTTTTCAGTACAGAAAGCTTGAATCCATCAAAAGTAACACACTTTGCTAGGTTAGCAGCATAACCATCTGGAAATTTCACCGCTCTTAGGAATTCACAGAATGCAAGCTTTTGTTCTTTATTCATTGTATACCATGCTCGTGGAATTTCAAATGAATCTTCATCTTCATTGTGCTGTAGATGCAAATCTTCTCTTATGCCCATGTCCTCCAAATCAAGCCTAGAACTAACCGTGTCCTTTGTCTTCCCTTCAATGTTCAGAAACATCCCTAGCAGATTCTCGCATATGTTTTTCTCAATGTGCATTACATTGAGATTATGCCTTAATTTTAGATGAGCCCAGTATGGCAGGTCCCACAAACAAGACCTCCGGTTCCAACATTGACCTTCCTCACGCTTTCTTTTCTTCGCCAGCTTTCCTGGTCTCACATCTTTCACCTTTTCAAGTTGCTGCTCCAGCTCTTCTTTAGAGAATTCAACTGGCTTGTCACGGGTTTCATTCTCACCATTAAAATCTTTGCTTCTTCGCCAGCGATGGTTTCGGGGAAGAAAGCGGCGGTGCCCAATATAGCATATCTTGCTCCTTATTCTCTTTGAGCAAGGGTCTTTGTCACAATGGACACAAGCCTGATAACCCGCTGTGATCCTCCCAGACAGAGTGTGCAGAGTCGGGAAATCATGGATGGACCATATGATCGCAGCACGTAGATTGAACTTTTCTTCCGAACTCAAGGCATCGTATGTAGGTACACCAGTCCAGAGCTGGAGCAGTTCTTCTACGAGGGGCTCCATAAAGACATCAAAATCCTTTCCTGGAGAATCTGGACCCGGGATAAGCAATGACATCATGAAGTTGGACTGATCCATGCATGCCCATGGTGGCAGGTTGTACGGCACCACAAAAACTGGCCACATGCTATAAGACGTGCTCATGTTCCCAAACGGATTAAACCCATCTGTGGCAATGCCAAGTTTTATGTTCCTTGGATCTGCAGCAAAATCAAAATGTATACGGTCAAACTCTTTCCATGCCTCTCCATCCGCTGGATGGCTCAGCTCATTATCCACAGGTTGCCGCTTCAGCTTGTGCCACTGTACCTCACGCGATGATTTCTTCGAGATGAACATCCGCTGAAGCCTTGGTATCAAGGGAAAGTGCCTCAGTACCTTCTCCGGTATTGACTTCTTCCCATCAGCATCTTTCCACCTAGATGCATTGCATTTTGGACAGTTGTCATGCTTTGCTAAATCCTTGCGAAACAAGACACAGTTATTTGGGCACACATGTATTGACACATAACCTAACCCCAGCCTGCGGATTATGCTCAATGCTTCATCATAAGATCTGGGAACACAACTATTAGGGAATTGCAAGCTCAAAAGACGGAGTATTGCGTTGAATGCGGCATTGCTAATCCGGTAGAAAGACTTGATGTGGAGTAACTTCACGGTGAAGGTAAATCTTGAAAAATTACCCCCTTCATGAGCTGCGCGCTTCGCCTCCTCTAACACCTCAGCAAACAATGATTTCTGTCCATCAGCACGATCTTCAGCATCGTACAAATCCTTCAATAGGTCAGGAATCCTATCATCTTCATGCCCATCCTCTTCCTCCAAAACAGCATTATCTCGCAAAACCTTTTCCATGAAATCAATGCCAGCATCACCACCACTCATCATATGAGGGGCCTCTGTATCAGCTTCAAAATGTTGAGGTTGTCTGTCTAAAGGTTCTCCATGATATATCCATCTATCATATGTGCTGGACATCCCATTAAGAAGCACACGATCTTCCACTCTTCCTTGAGCCATTCTTGGACGGTTGAGGCATTCACAACATGGGCAAAGAATGTGAGCATCGTTGGCAAAATTTGCCCGAACAAATGCCATGAAATCATCAACTCCTTTCATATGTTCTTTCGAAAACTTTCTAACTCCTTCTCTAATCCAGCTTCTGTCCATCTGCCAAAGACAACAAATTGTTGCAACTTAGCAAATCAATCTAAGTGCATCAACATTAATTAATGAAAATGGATGAAAGTAATGGAAGCTAAAATTCTAGAAAATTTTATATGCTAATTGCCTAACCACAAGGCCTGAAGAATTCTTAACAAACAAGCTGAACAATTCCTAACAACACATCAAGAAAATTCATCTATGCATTATCTACCAAACAAGCAAGCTATCTCCTAACTACTAACAGTGCATCAACAAAATTCATCTATGATGAAGAACATCTGACTGAAATCCATCTCCCACTGCTCGGGTGACGAGAGAGGAGAGGGGGGAAGAGGTGAGGGGTGCATACCGGGAGGTGTGCTTGCGGCGGCGGCGTCCCCCATGCTTGGCGAGCCCCCACCACCGTCGGTCACCTACGCCCCTGCTGCCCCCCACCTCCACGCCCTGCCTCGCCTCCGCCCCTGCCGGCCCCGCCCCCACCTCCGCTGCCGGCCCCGCCCCCGCCTCCGCCCCCTGCTGGTTGCTTCCGCCGTGAGGCCGTGGGCGAGGTCACCTGCGGCGAGGCCGTGGGCGAGGTCACCTGCGGCGAGGCCGTGGGCGAGGTCACCTGGTTGCTTCCGCCGCCGCCCGCCGCCACCTGGTCGGAAGACCTAGAAAAACGCTAAGTGTTGCTCTGTTCAATGCCACCCGCCGCCACCTGGTCGGAAGGTCCCACTTGTCACTAGTACGTGAGAGCCGTGGTTTTATATACTATATGGAAAACTACCCACACATTAGCAACAATCTCTCTCTAGCCCAGCGGTAATGAACGAGCGAACCCAGCGCGAGGTCGTGGGTTCGAGTCCCCGCTAGCGCATATTTTTTAGGGAATTAAACGCTCGCTCAACCACCTGTCAAATGGGTCCCGCCTGTCAGTGTTGCAAATCGTTGCTCTGTTCGATGCCACCTGGTCGGAAGGTCCCACTTGTCAATGATACGAGAGAGCCGTAGTTCTATAGAATGTATAGATAAACTCCCAGATGCGAGCAACTGTCCCTCTCTAGCCCAGCGGTAGCATGCGAGCCAACCAAGCGCGAGGTCGTGGGTTCGAGTCCCGCCTCGTGCATCTTTTTTGGGCGAATTAAGCGCTCGGCCCCATCTGTCAAATGGGTCCCGCCTGTCAATGTGTCCCCCGACATAAGCGAGGTTGCTGAGGTGGCTGCCTAATCATCCTAATTCATTCAAACTCAAGTGTAGTGACCATTTTATATTGGTCGTTATCAGCTACGCATGAGGCAGTGGACAGTGCTACTAGCTTTACGACCATTTCCTCTAATGAAATTATGACCTTTCTAACCAAAATGGTCGTTATGGTTTAGGGTTTAGAGCCCCCCCAGACAGCTTTTGACCAATTGGTCTAAAATGGTCATAATTTATGACCAATTCTTCGAGGGTCACTGACAGAAGGTCATAAGTTGACATATTTCTTGTAGTGACTGTTATATCTTTCACCATTTCCTAAACTGCAATTTCCAGATACTAGGTACTACTAGATATCAATTTCATAAAGCATTATAGGTACTAGGTAGTACTCCCTCGGTTCGAAATTACTCGTCGTGGTTTTAGTTCAAATTTGAACTCAAACCACGACGAGTAATTTGGAACCGAGGGAGCACTAGATAAAAATTTCATATATACTCAACATGCATCCTCAAGTAGTACAAGGTGACATCGATGACAATCATCATATTTAGTTCTAGATGATATCGACGACGATGATCATATGTAGTTCTACATGATATCGACGACGATCATCATATGTAGTTCTAGATGATATCGACGACGATCATCATCCTCAAGCCTGGGCGGTGGGTGTTCATGATAGTAATTAGGATGGCCTTTCCAGCACGAAGATTCTTGACAACGAAGAATCTCTTCCACCCAACCGAGTTCAACTGTGTGCGACCATTTGTGCCCATGCGGTAAGTACATGTGGTGACGGAGCCCCTTGCGGTAAGGCATAGTCCATCTGAGCCTTCTTCATCAGGCTCGATACCACAACTCACAGATAGGTTCTTTGGCAATCTCTGAATAAGAAAAACATATCAATTAATAAACAGCCTCACACATACTCTTGCAAATATATTTCTATTAAGTCTAGATTTCTACACTATCAAAAGACACAGTACTACGCATTTGTACTAATTAATCATGAATTCTACTAATAAGTATATATATGGATTATCTACACTATTAATAGTTCCTTCGATTCTACACTAATAAGCATGTGATCAGACTCTACACTAAAGTATATCATCGACTAGATTCCACAAAGCATATCATGGACTCTACACTAAGCATATCATCGGATTCACTAAGCATATACGTATAACATACCATTTCATGCCGATCGACCATGGTACTTGTCAGGCGGGTCACGAATGGCACCCCGACAAAGTCATCACGTGGCGGAATTATGTCCCATAGGTTCCACACCTCCTCCTCGCTCAGCCTCATTCTTTGAGCTATGATGGGTTCATGAAGTGGGTTCTCATCATCTTCATTGAGTGGGTCCCCATTATCTTCATCATCTTCGTCATCTTCATCATCTTCCATCAGGTTGATATAAATGACAACCAGCTTGGGTCTTTCTGCTCTGAAGGAGAATCTGATCAACTCACCACCAGTAAGACGCATGCGAGCGAGGAAACGGGCCCATCCATCTCCTCCAATCTGCGACATATTGCGTCCTTTCTCGACCTCCATAGTGTACGCCCCCCAGGAGCCTCAAATGTCACAGTGTCTCCTGTCAGCTTGTTGAATTTCAACCTCACATTTCATGGGACGATCTGTGTAAGAAAAGCAAAATGACACAATGCAGTAATGCCAACACTAAAAATAATATAGTTTTTACATTTCATCTAATTTCTTACCGCCGCATGACGAAAACTCGGATGGAAGTAGATGCCGAATAGCTTGCCAGTTGCAAGGCTGCTGGCGCACCTTGACTTGCACAGTCGACATAGTGGTGCTGGTGGTGGCGCCATTTTCCTAAAGCAATATGAGCAGAGGATTAAAATTCACTTCACAGGAAACAAGTGGCAAATTTAACTACATTGGCACCTACATTTTGCCAAAAAAAACTTATTACAAAAAAACTAAATTGAGCATACTCAATCAACTAAATCCACTAGCATACTAAATCCACTAGCATACTAAATCAACTACATCAAAATGTTCTAAATCAACTAGCCTACTAAATCAACTAAATCAACTAGCCTACTAAATAAACTAAATCAAAATGTTCTAAATCAACTAAATCAACTAGCCTACTAAATCAACTGAATCATATCAACTAAATCAAAATGTTACATATGAAAGCCTACTAAATCAAAATGTATCAGGGAGGAGGGACAAGGAGGGGCGACTCGAGGAGGGAGAAGATAGTAGGACGGAGGAGGAAGGCGGAGCGAGGAGGGGCCGGCCGGCGGCGAGTGGAGGGAGGACGGATCGAGGAGGAAGGCGGACCGAGGAGGGGGCGGCCAGCGGCTAGTGGAGGAAGGACGGAGGAGGAGGCCGGTACCGAGTCCAGCCAGGAGGATGAGGCGACAGCGGCGCAAATCGGGGGAGGGGCGACGGGGGAGGACCGGCGGCGCGGGGGGGGGGGGGGGGGGGGGGGGGGGGGGGTGAGGAGGAGACCGTGATCAAGTGTGTGTGAGTGTGATCTGTGGATGAGGCTAGCTAGTGGGGGAAAGATGCAACGGCATAGCAGTAGCGCGCTATAGGTAAACTCGCTAGTGCTAAGCAACCTATCAGTAACGCCTTTCGCCTTGAACGCGCTACTGCTATGTGTCAGTATGTAAAAATGGACATAGGCATAAAAAATACATTGATCATCAATGGTCTTTTTGTGTACAATCTGATTTGTCAATAGGAATCCTCGCCGGTTCGTTTAAGAACTGGCGAAGACTCCTATTGCGGCCACAGATCCTACACATAGAGTTCAATGAAGACCAAGTGCTTGTCAAAGTTGTAGAAGAAAAATATTTAAGGTGGGTAAAACTCTCTTCACGGAGCGAGGTGGGACTAAATTTTTGTAGTTAATTTAGCAGTAGCGATTATTGCCTGAATGCGCTGCTGCTACGTTACGTAGCAGTAGCGCTGCTTATTTTAAAGCGCTGCTGCTATAACTGGCCTCGCGGCGGCATCGTGGGAATTTTAGCAGTAGCGCTTCTTGGAGTGCACGCGCTGCTGATAAACTTGTTTCAGCAGCGAGTTTCTATGGCCCGCGCTGCTGCTAGTTAGCAGCAGCGCCTGATTTTAAAGCGCGCTGCTGGTAAGATTCTGTGTATAGGCTTTTCCCTAGTAGTGTAGGCTTGAGCAGGGAGTAGTAACTGTCTTGGACTCTAAATGAAAAGATCCCCAGGAGTATGCGGACATGACTCAAATGCTCGAGAAGTAAGTTAAATCGATCATTATCCACCATATCAGCAACTTTGTTCATTTCTGATATCAAGTAATTGTTTTCTTTGTCTGGCAGGGTTTGGAGAAAATTCACCAGAAAAGCTCCGGGACTGCCGAAGGAGCTGGAATTTAGACACCCAAAAGTAAGTACTATAGTAGCATGTTCCGCGCATCTCCTAGTGATTCAAGCGCTAGTTTCATCAATACCATTTGACATTCTTACTTATCAGTTTGATTGACCTCTATTTCTTGTAAAGTGGTTGTTGCAGGAACAAGGGAATGATTTCTGTGGATACTATGTTTGCGAGTCCATCCGCCACACAACCTGTGAGCGGGGCTACTCTGACGAACAATATGAAGTGCGTAAATAACAATATTCACAATTTTATTTTATTACCATCATTTGTGTTGAGTTTCATTCATTCATATATATATATATGTATTGATCCCCTTCTTAAAATTAGATGTTTCGGATGCGGGATAAACTCCTACCACCAGATCGCATGCGAGCAATTCAAGAGGCATTGGTGGCATTCTTTCTTGACCACGTGATCGCTGAAGACGGAGAATACTATGTGGACCATGTGTCCGTAGTTTAGGAGATTATATTTGTAAGAGATAATTATTGTATATATGTAGCTGGTAGTGTCGGATAGATATACGAGAACTTGTTGTTCGACCAATCTCTCGGAGAAGGAGAGGTGGTCTATATCACTTCTCTCTGGATGCATATATGTTCATGACGATCTTCTGTTTCCTTCGTTTGCTTACTAGCTAGCTAGCGTGTCTAGTCCTCTCGTATGTATAGTATGTACCGTCGACCAAGCACGGACATATATAAGAGAGGACACTTCTCTCTATTAATTAGCTAGCTAACACAATATATGAAATACCTAAATTAACCTCCCCAAACCCCCAACCCCCTCCCCCCCTTTCAAAAAAAAACAAAAATCCCAGCCGCAGAAATGCTGACGTGTGGATGCCTATTGTTCCCGGTTGGTGCCACCAACCGGGACCAAAGGCCCTCCTGCCTGGGCTCAGCGCGCAGGCCACGTGGAGGCCCATCTATCCCGGTTCTGGTTAGAACCGGGACTAAAGGGTCAGGGCATTAGTAATGACCCTTTAGTCCCGGTTCAAGAACCGGGACAAAAGGCCTTTACGAACCGGGACAATAGGCCCGTTTTCTACTAGTGTTAGTTGGTGGTTTTAGTTCTTTTTCCTTCTTATGCTTGGAACACCCCTCTTTTCTACAATAGCATGAACCACCTGACCAATGGTGTGTCATGTTGTCCTCACCCGCGAACGTTTCGACAACAGTCGGCGTGTGCACATCATGTAGAGCATAGTCATCATCCATCATGGTGAACGCTAGATTGCCCATGTCGCGAGCTCATCGCGGTCGATGTCCATGTTGGCAAGCGGTGCTCGGCTATGTCGCTGAGAGCCTGTTGGTCGTACGCCCATAAGAAAAAATATATGTCATTTTTGTTATATTAGGAAACTTGTGATTGCCAATTAATAGTAGAGATAATAATAAATGGCATAGCGCGCCGGAGTAGTGATTTGTTATGCGGTAATATCTGATTTTGTCTTGAAAGGTTATGAAGAAATATCTTATGTCTGTCTTTTAGGAAGTTGATCTCACATATATGATGCGATTTTTGAATTCTTAATTACTTGTTATTTATGTAATTGAATTGAATCAGCACCTGCCAAGGCAAGCACAAAACAAGATCCACTTAATGGGATTTGGTTTTTTAATGGGAGGGAGAAAAACCAGCGGAAGGGGTGGTGAGAGGTGGGACGAAATAAAACCGGACGAAAAAAGACCGTACCAGGCTACCAACTCCTCCATTAGGAGTTGAGATTATGTTGTCCACTCGTGCACATGGCCGAGCCATTGCACTAGTTCTTAGTCTAAAAGGCAAAAGTCAGCGATTTTATTACATGCCACTTACAATATCATAGTCGCAGGATAAATACTCCATCACTAGGGCATACAACTGAAGTTGCGCACGTGCACACACACACACACACAACCCAATAGCCTACATATAGCAGGTCATCACTTAAACTTTTTATATGAAAATCCATCTCTTGTTGTAGCTCTTTCAGTTTGATTGGATGTGAATGAGCTCTTAGCTAGCTACGTGGAGGTGGAGTGGAGGATATTCTTGGCACACTGATGTTGTAACAGAAATGAGATGCATTGGGAACATTGGCTCAACTGGTAACCAAGTAGCAGGAGCTGAGACTGCAGAGGTAACAAGCATTTCCTGCCACTAGTGCCAGCAATACAAAGGTGGAGAAGCTTAGGTTTCTTACGTATCTACTTCATTGAGATCAGGAGCGGAATGAATGGCATTGTGTTCAAGAATGCTCTTTTGGGGAAGTGGTAGACAAGGTGCGGCTAGCATCTCCCACCTTCCCAGCAGGTCAAACGAGTGGTTCCTCTCTCCTCTGGTTATCCATTTCGGCGACAGGAACGCAGAGTGGACATAATCCGGGCCGGTCGTCTCCCTGATCGAGCTGTCGTTTAGACCGGCCGCCGGCGGACAGAACCGGAGCGGACCGAGCAGGGCAGCGGTCCTCTTTTCCTGGACCGGACCGGCGGAGGTAAGGCTCTGACCGGACCGACAGGACCGGCGGCGGCGGCGTTCGGGAGACGACTCCGGCGAGCTTCTGGACACCATGGAAACAACTGCATTGTCGAGAACGGGGACGGTTCACACATGGGAACAACGTGAAGCAGTGGCGCCGTCCCGGGTGCGAGTGTTAGACACTTAGCCATAAATATGCGCATGCTTATTCTTTAGCAGTTTTTCCGTTATATGCAAGCAATTTAACGCATGCAAGAGCCCAAGATTTTTTCCGTACGGGACTGCCGTGATTAGAGGATCAATTTTTACGTGGAGTTAGTCATGGGATGACACAGTAATTAACGGATCAAACCTCATTTATTTAGTTATTTCTACTAGTCGTTAACCCATGCACCTGCACCCTGCACGGGCTAGCACTTCCAATATCAGATACAACAAAGTTGTTTTGAATTGCCAGGGGACGCTGCTCAAACGCCACCTTTACCAGATTCAACCACCAAAGGCTGGAATCTGGGTTTTCATCCTGAAGAACATGTCCGAGCAATGCCTTCAATAAGGTAACGATGCAAAACATCATCATTGACAGGTTAACTAATTCTGGTCAAACGTAGGGTTTTCACCCCCGGAGCTCAAGACAGGGTACTCTGAGAAGTACCACCAAATCGAAGCCCATAATGTGTCTCTGTCACCACTTTTTCACGCAACGGGCAGCTACATACGTTTGACTAGATCAACCATCGGCGCTGCATAACCATATCCTCTGCGTCAAGCCGCCGTCCATAGATTGTAACTCATCATTGAAGGCAAACTGGGTGGAGTAAGAATTGCCGAAACTCACAAAGGAGCCTTCCGGCTACATCCAGTGATGTTGCCAGTATGCGTCGCCGGCAACATCCATTGAATCTGACCACTTTGTTCGGAGCACAATTGGACGTGTGAGGTGTGAAGGCTCCACGATGACTCCTCCACGAACGAAAACGACAACCTCGGGCGTCGTAGTCGTCGATGCCATCCTAGCCGGCATACGGCTTCCAGCCGCAGCCTCACACAACCACCGGACTAAACCAAGTTGTACGCCGGGGCCCTTACCAGTTGTGTATACTACCAAGACATCCTATTGCCACTCCTTGCCACGCCCACCAGATCAGCTAGCAGCCCTCCGTAGCAGGTGAATCTGAAATTGAATGTCTACATGACAGATTGCATGATCCGATCTGAAGTCTCACATCTGCGCTGGGGCTGGCCAGATCCTCCATTGAGCAGCACCAGGGTCATCCCTTGCCCCCGGCCGCAGTAGAGGACTTGACCCCACCGTTGGCTGGATCTGCATCCCAAGACGTCGCCGCCAACAACCACACCTCACGCCGCAAAGACCACCATCCAAAAGACTACCACCTAAGACTGTGTGCCTGCCGCCGCCGCAGCCGGGGCCGGCAGCGGCGGGAGGAGGGCTCGTGTAGTGGCGGCTGGGTTTCCTCCCGGGCCGCCCTAGGTTCGGCGGCACGTCCTTAAAAATGGTAGAGATTTTCACTTCCCGACCTCTTCATCAATAAGGGATGCATACATCCATTTTAGTATGAGTACTAAAATAAACATGATCCTTTGAATTTTTTAAATAAGTATTAAGGTATTTCTTGATGAGAGGTTCGACCACACACCATGCTTGATCCTCAATAAATAGGGGAAAACCCCTGTGCATCACCTGTCAATTCTACGAATTGAACTCGAGTCGCTAGGCTGCACAACCGCATGCCCAACCCCTGAGCCAAGACTCTCTTTTCTTTAAAAGTAGGAGAGATTTTCACTTCTCGGCCTCTGCACCAACCAGGGATGCATACAACCATTTTAGTATGTGTATGAAGATAAACATGGTCCTCATAATTTTTTTAATGAGTATCAAAAAATTTCGTGATGAGAGGTTCCACCACACACCAAGCTTAATCCTCAATAAAACGGGAAAAACCCCTGTGCATCAGCTGTCAATTCTAGGAATTGAACTCAATTCGCTAGGCTGCACGACCACATACCCAAACACTGAGCCAAGGCCCTTTTTGCCTAATATATACTATTTCAAAGGTATTTATAAACGATCCTATCAAGATGGTCCATGAATCATCATGGATAGAAAACCATGGAAGATTGATTCTCCATGAAAACCCATTATATGAGATATGCAATTGTCTTACGACACTTTGCGACAATTCATGCCTGCTATAATTTTCTGTTAGTTTATCATTATGATATAAAATCATACACTCTAGGCGCCATCACATTGATATTTGTTAACACATACTCTCAAAAACTCCCTATCAATATATCTAGATACTTAAAGAGTTTCAAACACATGAAAATGCACACGTAAGCTACATAATTGCACATGTAAGGTATTTAGATACACCCGTAACCTAAATACGGTGTATAGGCAGCGCACGGGCGCTAGATGGAGTGCCCGAGCATACTCTCTATATTAGAAAACCTATGTGCCACCTCATCCTACTATGTCAAAAAAGGAAGGTACATGAGCCTGCAACCTCACGCTGCCTCAGTAAAGAGCCCACGCGCATTAATTTTTGGGTTTCAAAAAATTTAAAAAGCTGTAACTTTTGATTCGAGCATCCGAATCAAGATCCGTTTTCACTGCTGGGTTTCTCGTGATGAGCTCTTCAAAACTAGATCCCATATGGATAGGTTTCGACAAAGTTTATTTTAGAACAACTTTGGGTGTTATAGAGGCAACTTTAGTGCTATAGGACAGCAACTCCTTTTTATTGCCTGATATGACTACCTATGAGTCGGGAGTCCTTCTAAATTAGTTACTATGACCAACAATGATTAGTTTCACCTCTAAGTTGCACTATAGGGAAGTAACTCCTTTTTTGCCTAGTAGGACTACCAATTAGGTTGGTTTGTGTAAAAAGAATGAGAAAAATCACACGAAACATGAGGTAGTGCTACATGCAAGCAACTTCACTGCACTAGGTGCACATATTAATTTGCTAACATTGCCCCAAATTGCCTATCGTGGCTGCTCAGTTGTCTATACATACTATGGAATTGCCTATCATTGATGCCTAGTTGCCTGCTGTTGGTAATTAGTTGCCTACCATTGGTAATTAGTTGCCTACCATTGTTGATCAGTTGCCTACATATATTGTGAAGTTGTTTATCACTGCTTTTCTAAGTTGCCTACAACACTATAAAGTTGCCTATCAGTGATGCTTAGTTGCCTGCTATTGGTAATTAGTTGCCTACCATTGTTGCTCACTTGTCTAACTTTACAAATTAGTTGCCTAGATATAGTGTGAAGTTGCTTACCATTGCTTTTCTAAGTTGCTTACAACACTATAAAGTTGCCTACCGGTGATTCTTAGTTGCCTACTATTGGTACTTAGTTGTCTACCATTGTTGCTTAGTTGCTTAACTTTACAAATTAGTTGCATACATATAGTGCGAAGTTGCTTATGATTGCTTTTCTAAGTTGCCTACAACACTCCGAAGTTGCCCACCGGTGATGCTTATATTAGTTGCTTGCAATTACTATTTCAGTTGCCTACAATACATAGCAAATTTGCATATTAGTGCTGCTAAGTTGCCTATCTACGAAACTAAGTTGCTTACCATACCTAAAAGTATTGTAAGCAACTAAGGATGTCATTAAGCTACTCGCTAGTCATAGCAACAAGCTTAGTATAAATGTAGGCCTACCTCGAAAAACTAAGTTGCCAGCTATACTATAAACATGGAGGCGAAGCTAGTCATGATAGAATACTTTTGATAGTTATGGTAAGAAACTTAGAGGTGAAGCTAGTTAACTTGATAGTCATGATAATCAACTTTGAAGGGGTCTTCGATGATAGGTAGTCATACTGCACAAACTAACAAGAAATTGCTTTCATATAACACTAAAGTCGCTTTCTTAGCACCCAAAGTTGCTCGAGAAAAAAAGTTAGTCGAAACATACTCATATGGGATCTAGTTTTAAAAAACTCGTCGTGGGTAACCTAGTGGTGAAAACAGATCTTGATTTCGATATTTGGTTCAAAACTTATATCTTTTTGAAAATTTAAAAACATAAACTAAATGCATGCACGTGGGATCTTGCTGATAAGTCAAGGACGGGAAAGGCACGCGGAAACGTTGTGTCCTTCGAACAACAGCTGGATTAGTAGACAACTTAGAAATTTGGTGGGTTGGTTTTATTTCAACTGTCGATTAGCAGACCACATGAGGGAGGGAGACAGGGACAAGATTGTGCGCTCGGGAAAACGAAAAAGCGCAGCTGCGTTTTTAAGCAATTATGATAAATTAAAGCCATGGCCAGCGGGGCTGGCATTGAAGTAACTGGTTGTGGTGGTGGCTAGTGTAGAAAGAAGATCGATGTAGTGGTTTTTTTTTTTTTGAACTTAGGAGGAGTCTAGAACGACCCTGATCTTTCATTTGACACAAAGCGGTGGAAGTACAAAGCTCCTACAAGGACTCCAAAGCAAAATCCATAACAAACAAGCCCTTGACATTTACATGGAGGACCCCAAATTGAAAGGAAGAAACGCTATCAGGTCCCTAGCAGCCACCGCACGGATTGAACCTCATCGCCGTCGGGCACGAACCACTTGGCGCGACGAAATTGCCATGGCCGCAACACCTGCACACCATAGCCTCCGAACAACAGCTGGGGTTTGCCTCCTATAAGGCACGCACACCGGGAGGAATGGAGTCGGCCGCCATTCGGCCAGAAGAAGCAGCGAACCGGTGGAGACCGGCAGCCAATTGAGGGCGCCGTCGCCACCATGGAATCAGTTGCTGATATGATCGAACTCGATCTGCAGGCTTCAAGTATCTGCAACACCCTCGCTCCTCATCCACAACCAAAGTGACTTGAAAGAGCAAGCAGCCGCAGAGGGCCATCCTCTAGATCAGGGAAGACCTCAGGCTTATTGGGGAAAGAGAGTTCGCACCATATCAACTACCATCTGCCTCCATCCACGATGGACGGCCGACCCGGGAGGCAACTGGTGACCACCAAACACTGCCTGGATGTGTTGATGGGGAGCTCAAGGACGGCATAACGCCAGATGCCACGGAGGCAAGACACATCCTACACCTAAACCTAAAACTAGTATGAACGGAGGGAGACAGACCACCTAACCCATACTCACGCTGAATGGCAGAGCCACCGGAGAGAGAGAGAGAGAGAGAGAGAGCGATGCGACGGACTGCACGAGGAGACTCTCAACAGGGGCAGGGGGAAGACGGAGGAAAGTAGACTCGGACTCCCAAACATGCCAGATCGATGTAGTGGTTGCTTTGCTTCATAGGATCAGGGCACACAAATTGGGCCATGAAGTCATGAACAGGAAGCTTATTCATATAAGCCAATTAAAGGAAACGAGAACCCGCGTGATGCTGTCAGACTTGGTGGTAGCATGTTTCTGTTCGGATAAACCAACTAATTAGGTGCACCCCTTCACATTTTACAAAGAAAGGAAACGGTCCTGGTGCTCCCTAGTGTTATATCAATAATAATGCATTTTCCCAAGATGCATCGATGTTTTTTTGGAGACATCGAGAACAACATAAGCGTACTCAAACATGCACTCGCGAAGTCATGGGGTTGTATTGTGTACATATCTTGAATGAAAAATATCCATTGTCGGTAAAAAGAAACACATATAATAACATTTTCTTTACCGATGCAAATTTGGAGTGCTTCTCAAAAGAATGAAAGGCCACCAATATGTCATAGACAGCCTTAGGCTACAATAGGACATCTATATTCACCTTGTCGGGGCTTAATGAATACTCCACCAACTGGGATACTGGATTCCTTATCGGTTTCTCCCTTTAATTTACCTATACCACCATATCCTCACCAAATATATTGTTCATTCATGTGCACTTCCTTACCAGTGATTCTCTTGCTGGGCACATATGAAAGCACATAGAGATATGTGGCAATCACATAGACAGAGGAGACCATAACAAAAGAACCAGAGAGATATATGGACACATGGGAATTTGAGACATCGGGGCATTAGCAAATGGTGGCCATTCAAATTTAGGCTCTCGGCGGGTTTGATGATACATTCATCCACATCCTAGTGCTTAGAGATCACCCATTGACAAACACCCCTCAGCAGGACAATCTCTCTTCGCGGCTTGATTTCAGCCAAGGATAAAGACAGAAAGAGCGATGCAGACTTGAGCTCTGAGAACTGATCAGTACACTTGGACATTGTCTAAGTCACCAGAGGACATTGATAGCCAATTTTCAAATTAAGACTGCACGAATTGTTCTTCGGCCGCGGTTAAAAGTGTAACTACATGTTGTGCCAAAGGTACCATCACCAACCCTTTGAATACAGTAAAGCTTATTAGCTACACTGATTAAGGGAAAGCATGCATGGAACGTGATCAAACTCTGTAAGCTTAACGCTGGAAATTATTCTGGATGGCTCTTTGTCTTACAAATGTGTTGTTAAAGACACACCAACCTGGCTCCGGTGAGGGAGGGGCGATGACGACGGCGCGCCTTCGGCTCGCTTCAATAGTTGTAGTCGTCGCTGGGTGGTCTAAGAATCTGTATGTAATTCTTTTTATTTCTTGTGTTCCTTGTACAGCCATGATTGAAGATGAATAGATCAGATGTTTTCTCGGAAAAAAAAGACACACCAACCCGTACATACTGCAATGAAATGCACTAAGAAAATGAATAAATCAAACAATCTAGAGATTAACACATATGCATGAATAAAATTAGCCACATAGTGGAACTAAACAGGAGGCACGGGATGCATAATGCCATATTGTGTTGTTATGTTTTGTCAATCCAATGTTGAAAAACTAGGAACGTAAAATCCTTCAGGCGGTAAGAGAAGTGATCTTTATCAAAAAAGAAGAGCAGGTACTGCAATCAGGATTGTTTATATGCAAGAGATCAGATAACCCCTTCGAAGCAGTTCACATCGACAGTAATAATAGTTCAAATGTGTATCTTAATATATTTCTATATTTACCAAGTTTCACACATCTCAAAAGGTTATCAAATATTTATTTAAATATTCGATGCATAAGAAATAGTTAGCCTGTGCAAGCGGCACAGCGCATGTACGGGAACAATAACAAGCAAGAGAAACAAAGCAAGAAACAAAAATGGCATGTTAAGTGTAACTGTGTTTAGGCTAGCTACTAATCTATCGATCAGCTTCGCTTCGTACTTAGCTAGCCAGAGAAGGATCGATGAAATCATATGGAGCTAGATTTATACGCGCTTCTTTCTTCCGGCGACTTCACATCGGAAGTGAACAATGCCACTTTTGCAAGTCGAATCTGGCTGAGAAGTACTTGGCGGGTCGGGACCGCACCACCACGCTTCATTAACGCATGTGCCGGAGGATTGACAACCACAGCGCAGAGCCCCATTGATGGATAGATGGAGCCACAGATCCAGTGGCTGAGCAGACGTGCTTCAGGAAACCAAGAACACGATCTCTGTAGCATGAAACTCACCAGTACCTGTCAAAAGAGGTCCCAATACCTTCCATTTCTATGAGCAAATGACCAGAACAGAACATACAAAGACAATATGTATGCACGGTCTGTTTGGTTGTGAAGACGAAACGCATGATAATAGATCGCTAGGTACGTTAAGAACGCACGAAGGAGGATATATATAGGCATGTTCCAGCTTCCAGGTACAGAGAAGGCACTGTATGCGAAATAGAATGGCTGAATTGATGAGCTGATGGTACCTATATAAGCGAGGTTGCTACAGCAGAGAACGTCAATTGATGAAACCTAAACGCTCTGCGACGCGCGCGCGCGATTCAGCAGGTACGAGCGGCCGCACGCGGTCAGTCCATCTCCAACGCGAGATCGTGCCACATGGTGGGCAGGCCGACCACCAGAAGGCAGAGCTGTGGGTTTTGTCCTTTCCAAATGTTTGGGGGAAAGGCGCCCACTCAGCCCGTCCTCTCCATTCCCCTCCCCCCTCACCTCCCAAGGCTTGTCGGTGTCGGCGACATCGGCCGGCGAGAATCGACAAGCAGGGAAGAATCAAAGCGACGGAGCACGTACAGGTGACGAGCTCGACGACACCGACCTCCGCGCAGAGGCGAAGCACCACCAGATCGAGGGGTCGAGGCGCTCGTGCGGCCAGAGAAGGGGAGGGAGAAGGGGCAGGCGGACCGCCGGTGAACTCGAAGGACGATGTGGAGCGGCGAGCACGTATCCCGAGGATGAAGAGAAGGTAAGCCACACATGCCCACCGCCCAGCCCTTCCATTTTTTCTCACACTCGCGAACAGGTCAGGGTGGTTTCGCCGAAGCGGCATCATCTACGTCGACGAGGTGGGTAGATGGCGGGGGGGGGGGGGGGGGGGGGGGGGGGGTGATAGACGCGGTTAGATATTTCTTAGAGCATCTCTAGCAGAACACGTATAACGCTGCGAACCGCAAAATAACCGCCAAAATACGGGTCCGAGCGGAAAATCCTGCCCGATGAGACCCGCAAACGCGTCCGACTCGTAAAAATTTTTGCAGGGCACGGCAAAAGTTTGTCCTCAACCTTTAGATTCACGGGGTGGGAGGCCGACCCGAGCTCGCTCCTACCCGCAGCGAGATTTGGCGCGAGGGAAATTTCCGTCAGGCCATTCCCAGTCCCCCCCCCTCGCCTGTCGTTGCCCCGCCACCGCCTGCTCCGGTCCATCATCCCCGGGCATTCTTCACCGCCATGGAAGCCTCCCAGCCGTCCCCCATCACCGTGCAGGTAGTGCACGCGCAATACCCTCCGGCAGATCTCGTCGCCAGTCATGTCACACCCGCTGTCGCTCAAGGCACCACCGCGCCTGCCCGCAAGTGGCAGGGGAACATGGTCGTGCAAGGTGAAAATCTGGCTGGCCCCGCCGGGAAGGCACGCCCGTCGGGTGCCGCCACCGCTGCGCGATCTGCCCGGCCGCCGGCGGAGAAGGTGGGCAAGGTTTCGGGCGTGAAGCGCAAGAAGGTTCCTACAAAGAGGCCGGTGCCTTCATCCACGCCCTCCGCCCCGGTAATAGCTTCCCAGACGATGGAGTTCAACGGCGCTGCTTCCACCACAGCCGAGGTGTTCGATGAAATTGCCGGAAGGTGTGCATTTTCGATCCCTTGTACTTGCTTCGCTCTTTGCCATTGCCGAGCTCGTGACTTGATGCCACTCACTATAGTGGTGGTTCGAACAATGCCACTGCCGAGTTCGTCAACTTGTTGGACACCAACACCAGCGACATCGATCAAGCCCCATTCGTTGATTTTGATTACAATGAAATTGAGGGTGGCGTGGATGATCATGTTGTTGAAGATGAAGTGGAGGAGGTAGATGAGGGAGTGTATGAGCAAGCACAAGCCAAAAAGCGTGAGATCGAAGTACTACACAATGTTGGAAGACCAAATCTTGTTCAAGGCTTGGAGTGCGGTTTCTCTTGATGCTTGCACCGGTACAACTCAAACCGCCAAGAGGTATTGGCAAAGAGTTGAAGATCAATACTTCCGCATGATAGGGAAGCATTTCAATAGGACTCCACGCACCTTTCGTCAGCCAAGGTCGTTGGGACGTGATCAAGCCGATTTGTAGTCCTTGGGCTGCTTGCTTGGAACAATTTTGCAATGCACCTCCAAGTGAAACCGTGGAATCCGACTATGTGAGTTTGTTTTCATGTCCCATGTTGTGCAAATCATTTGTATCATTTGCAGTGATTTCATCATTTGACATTGTTTTAATTGTGTAGGATAAAATTGCCCAACAAAGATACAAAGACATGGAAGCTTCCGAAGGCAATTTTTTTAAACTAGAGCATTGTTGGGAGTTGCTCAAAGGGTGTAACAAGTGGAAGTTGATTGTCAAAGAATCCCCACCGAAAAGAGGTTCACTTACGAACATGGATGAAGATGAAGATGATGATGGCCCAAGAAACTTAAGCAAGCCCGATGGTGACAAGAAGACAAAGGAGAAGATCAAGAGGGAACACGAAGCACCGAGCTTGCGGGACAAGATAGATGGCATGGTGCAATCAAATGAGTTGATGTTAGCAAAGATATTGGAGACAAAGAAAGAGTTGGCTGAGAAGAAGGCACGAGAGAAGCAAGAGAAGTGGCAATTGCTCAAGGACGAGGGGTTGCGGAAGGCGACCATTGAGCAGAGAAGAGCACGTGCCGCTGAGAACAAAGCCATGTCCAAGCTTCTTGCCGAAGAGAACAGGATCATGAAATTGAACCGCAATGACATGGACGAAGTCACCAAAGAATGGCATGATATGGCAAGGAGAGACATCTTGAAGAAGAGGATGCTAGCGGCGGTCGGTGCGTGTTTCAGTGCCAGTGATGTTTACTCATCAGGATTTGGAACAAGTGCCGCTGATGCATTCAGTGCGCCCGGTGATGCTTTTGGAAGCAGTGCCAGTGATGTTTTCTCATCAGGATTTGGAACAAGTGCCTGAGTTGGAAAAAGTGTCGGGGATGGATTCGGGGGCGGCAATGGCATCGATGGTGGTTGTGCGGAGTGAAGATCACGACGACGGGTGAAAAGCGACCAAAATGAGAATGGATGTGGTCGTCTCTTTTGCATGAAGCCCTTTTGCGTTTGTCGTACAAAACTATGCTTTTATTTACGCGCGAACTATGTTTTATTCTTTGAATTCGAATATGCTTTTTTAAGGATCGGCTACACGGGGTGTACTCGGCCGCAGCCCGCGTCGGCCCGCAAATTCGTTTTTTAGTAAACTATAACCTATTTTGTGGGTTGGCATTATACGGGGTCTGCTAGATATGCTTTTAGGGGTCATGTGAGAGATTTTGATATGCTAGTGAAGCCCGCGTGCGTGCCCCCAATTCCACATGAATTTTTAACAGCGCACCAGCAAGTAGACAGATCCCTCTCGTCAAAATTTGGTGTAGCGTACCGCATATAAGCAAAAGCTTGTGATAGCATCCAGCTTGTGTTAGATGATAGCTTTTCCTGTAGGTTTTTGATAGCACAGAGAGGTAGACAATTTTTTTCTTTTTTCAACGTTTATCGGCACTGAATGTAGCATTCTTTCTCCAGCAGTAGGCAATGTTTACAACACTTTGTCCATCAGGATAGGCAAGTTCACAGCACTGGAGGGGCAAGTTGTTTTTTGTGAACCCTTTTCTCAGTGATTACTCAATTGTCCACCAGGAGAAGGAAACTTTACAGCACTGCAAGGGGCAAGTTATTTTTCTGAACCCTTTTTCAATGACTACTCAATTTCTCCTGGGCAATCGTGGGGGTTACAGAGATGCAGCAGTCAAAGGGATGGGGCTTAAGAGTTTTCATGACGGCTGCAACATCGTTTTGTTTCTGCATCAGCTTGAAAACACACCACATAGGTTTCAGGAAGTAGGCAGCAACAATTAGAGTTTTTTTTGTAGGCAGTACAGAGAGAGAGAGAGAGAGAGAGAGAGAGATAAGTAGGCCAAATACTACATAATTTTTGCCGTGGATTCTATGTTCACAGGCAATTCTGTGTTCTTTGTGTTCATCAACAGGCAATACATGGTTGTATAAAAATTTTAGAACTTGTTTCCTGTGCTCAGTAGGTAAACACAAGCAGGGGCAAACTACTGCATAATTTGCGATGGATCTGTGCTCTTCGGCAATACTGTAACATATGTGAGAAAATTAAAGATAGTTCCCCTTTGCAGGCAATACAGAGAAAGGTAAGTAGGCAAAATAATTTGTTGCCTACTTATGTTTTTGTAGGCAATAGTTAGTACTTACCATTGGAAGGAACTCCAGCAGCCTACAAACTGAACTACAGATTTGTGTAGTTCGTCTTTTGTTTTGTCATCTGAGGATCTATTAGATTCTGATGTTACTTTTGTCCTACATTACTGTTGACGTATAATGTGCTGCCTAGTCTCTTGCATCAAATTGGTTTTTTGATTGCATTGGTTAGAGCATGCACTTCTACATGCTATCGGAGCCAAGAGGTCTTGAGTTTAAGACCCGGCTGACGCAATTAAATTGCAGCCCACTTTCGGTCCACGTTTAGGCCTGAGAGAGCCACACGTGAGGAGGAGTCTTGACGTATAATGTGCTGTCTAGTCTGTTCCATCAGATCGGTCTTTTAGTTGTATTGGCTAGAACATGCATTTCTACAATCATCATTCATCCTTATTTTTTTGTTTCACAAATTCCCTATAGCTTAGCAAGGTTTTTGTCCACAATTTTTGTCATTAGGCCCACTGCCAGCCTCTAATCTCTCTCTCTCTCTCCTTTTTCTGGCTAGGTCCACCACGTGAGGCATGCAAAAAAGACAACGCGGAGAAGCCGCAAGCGGCCGGCCACGGCGCCCGTCGCTGGCCCCGCACCGCGCCTCCCCGAAGCTGCTTCACACCGCCGGCCCTGCGCCGCGCCTCCCCGGAGAAGCTTCACGCCGCCGGCCCGGTCGCCAGTAGCCAGCCCCCGCAGGCCTTCGTGCGCTACCGAGCCCATCACCGGAGCAGCTCTCTCCTCCATGGGCGGCCCCGAGCATGGCGACTACGGCCGGCCCGGAGCCACGCACCGGTGGGCGCAACCCTGAGTGGGGAGGGGCACGCATGGCCGGGGCGGGGCTCGCGCTCGAGCGGCCGGAGCGGAGCATGGCCGGGGCGGGGCTCGCGTGTGCACGGCCGGAGTGGGCCATCTGTGCCCGCGCACTCCACGGCGCCCTCACCGGGCGGTTGAGCTCCAGCTCCACGGCATGGCCAAGGACGAGGACGTCCACGGGATCTCCGGCCTGGCCGTGGCGCTGCTCGCCCTGGCCGGCGTCCTGCTGCTGCTCCTGGGCCCGGCACGGAGAGGCCGGCGCGCGTCTTGGCTGCATCCTCGTCCTCCTTCCGGCTCGCTGCTCGCTGCCATCGAGGCCGAGCTGGAGGACAGGGATCTGACTCCGGGAGGGTGCGGCCTGCGAGCGCGCGGCCGCGGGAGGGCGCGGCCTGGGCGGCGAGCGCGGCTGCGGGCGTGGCCTGCGAGCGGGAGGGCTTGGCATGCGCGCGCGGCTGCGGACGGGACGGCCTGGGCGGCTGCGGAGAAGACGTGGCTCCTCCTCTCCGTCTCCTCACTGGCCAACACCAACTTCCCGCTCTCCACGGCCGACCTCCTCCCGTTCCTCGTCGCCACGCTCATCGCCACCGACGTCCCGGCCGACACAAGGCTGGCGTGCCTCGCCGCGCTCCGTAACCTCTCCGCCAAGCTCAAGCACGTCCGGGCCGTGGTCAACAGCGGCGCCGTGCGCGCGCTCCTGGCGCTCTCCCTGATGGAGCGGATGGAGACCACGGCAGCGGAGTCGGCCCCCGCTTCTCGCCAACACTGCTCCTGGGAGCGCAGCGAGTGGACAAATTCCCACCCCCAGGCCAAAGTTCTCGCCGGCAGCCCCTTTGTATTTGGACAAACAATGCTCGTCGAAGCCCGAGACTCTGCGCCGGGACACGCCCAACAGGCCAACAGTGAAACCCGTGAGCTTCTAGCGACGTGATTTTCTATTGTCTAAAAAAAGGCCAAAATGGCATCTCACGGATTCCATTTCATTCACCGCGTGTTAAAAATATATGTTCAAACTACGCCGTGCTGAGATGACAAGTCACTGACACCGAACCTGCCACAGGATGGTGTGTGTTGTTATAATGGTGCAGGCGTTTGCGAGCTCGTCTTGCATGTTGAAGAAATCGAAGTACATTTGTTTTTTTGAATCACATGAATAAATGTAACGTGAACACAATAAAACTAGCACCGTAGGTAGCCATCATGTACCTCGGGTCCAAGGCTTATCAGAACAAGCTGTCCTCACGGCACACCGAACGACAACGCACAGGCCCCGCTCGTGCTTCAGACGACGCACTGATCCACACCTGTATCAGGTACACGCTCAAAAAATTACTACTCCCTCCGTCCCAAAATACTTGTCGGAGAAATGGATAAAAATAGATGTATCTACAACTAAAATACATATAGATACATTCATTTATCCCACAAGTATTTCTGGACAAAGGGAGTATTTTTTTTTCACGGACAAAGCATTGATATCCCGTTTTGCATAAAAAATGTCAAACAGGCCTTTTACGCTAGCAAGGACATCTATAAAAATTTAAAATTTATTTACTATTTATGGAGTGTTCTGAACTTGTTCCGGGAACATACGGTCATTCTTACTCTAGCTATATATAAGAGCATCTCCAGCCGTTCGGCCCCCATAAGGCATTTTTTTCGTCTCCTTTTGTCAAGATTCTCGCCCCGTATAGTCAATTCAGCTTTCTAATGCGCAGCTTACATGAACACAGGATACACTAGCCAGCTAGTTGTTCTGTCAAATCAATACTTGTAGGGTGACAGCCTACAAGCCATCCTCTGCCTGCTACGAGGCAATTGTGGTGCCCGTATGCTAAGGTGTGGCTGCGCCCACACACCATGCACCGCGTCTGGTTATGGCCACTTGGGATGGCAGCACGAGGCATTCTTTCAGCTGAGAAAAAAAACATCAGAACACACAAAAAAAAAAACAGCTCGAGAAATATTAAGCTAATATGGGAAACCAAGACAGAGTGCCGATCGGGGTGGTATTCACAATAGGCCACAATAGGCCCTCGGTGGTATTCACCTCGTGTAGACATCCACCTCCACACTTGTGTTAATAATGTTTTTGTTTCGTCTCTTCTTTACACATACTACTCAACCTCACCAAACAGATTTCCCATCGGTACTTCTAAACCACAATTCACTTGTAGAGCAATAGTTAGGTTCAACGGGATAAGTAGAGGAGATCGTAGGAAAAGAACCGGAGAGAGATGCATGGTTTGACATGCATGAATATGAGACATCGGGACATTAGAAAATCGGATCTCTAATTAACCATGGAATGTTCCATACAAAAGTCCCACGGCATGATGACTACCCCATGCATTTTCTCCCGGAGGCACTCTAATATATTTGATGTGTTGTATTGTGTTGTGTTTATTGTGGCGGCTCTTTGCATATTCGAGGGTGGTAAAAGTGCAAGTGTATCTGACAATACCATTTTTTTATGGCCCCAAAGGTATCAACCCACGGAACGAGATCGTCTAACATCACGAAGGGATGTTAGAGAAGCTACAGTACCCTAACATCCCTTCTTCACATCCATATGATTAAGCCTAAAATGACTTAAATTAATTTGCAAATTACAAATCTACTGTATACATTTACAAAAATTACATACAAACAAAACTATAGTGCAATAAAATTAATTTCGGATTTTATTTTCTATGAACAGTAATTGCGCACGGTGTATTTGCTACAGTGCCCGTGACATCTCTTATTCATTTTGCACTGGGATTGCACTGTAGCTTCCTGACATCCCTTCATGATGTTTGAGGATCCGTTCGCTCAACCCACCACCTCTCACAATGTTTTCCAATTAGTCTATGCAATATTATGTATAAGTTTGCATCCTATTGAAAAAAATAGTACTCAAATAATTTTGGAAGGCCAAGGATTCTTCCTTTATCCTGGGTCAACTCACCACGGACCGCATTGTTTTTGAAATATGAGTGCTTAGACTTAAAGAAGAGGAATGAAATTGAGAAACACATATGTTTCACACTTAAAGTAAACATTATGAAAGTCAATCATCGTACATCGATGTTATTCGACTAGATCAATAGACTCTATCTGTGAACCACATTCTCTTTGTAGATGATAGGCCAATGTTTTTTCAATGTTTGCGGAGAAGGGGGGAAGACAACTTCGAGTATGTACTAGAATGTTTCTGCTGAGTGGGTACATTTATCAATGTACTATTGATCTTATTTAGCAGGGGTGCCCTCAAATCGCCCTATAAGAAGTTAAAGGCTTACTCAATGTCATAAATGAGTCCCTTAGCGAGAAATATCTCATTATGTCTATAGATGTGCGGAAGAAAATGTCTGGAATAAGATTAATGGCTAGATGAAGAAAACACTTCACTAGGGCATGTATTGGGAAGACATAAATGTCTGAAAAGCACATATTTCAGGTTCTTAAACTAGACATGATGTAATCCATGATCACATGAATTTGTGATTCCTAGAGGAGATTATGTTATAAATGGGTTTCCCCAAATGTTTATAGTGATGACGGTGATGAAATTTTATGTGCTTTTAAATGGATGTAAAATGTGAATTCGAATTGACCTAGAGCATTCTTGAGGGAGATGCACTTCCATCCTACATGTTCTGGTTGGTAGTAGAGGCACTAGTAGAAAAATGGTCAAACGTGAAGCACATTAGTGCCGGTTTGTATTTGAGCCGGCACTAATGTATACATTAGTGCATGTTCCAACGGATAGCCGGGCCGCTTTCATTAGTACCGGTTCGTGGCGAACCTTTAGCACCGGTTCGTGCCACGAACCGGTACTAATGAGAGTGGTGGCAGGATGTTGTTAGAGTGGGGCCCCTCCAGCACCTTTAGTACCGGTTCGTGCCACGAACCGGTACTAAAGGTCGTCCTATATAAACCCTTCGTCCACCAGCACTCTGTTCTTCCCCCTTTCCCCTCTCCCTCTCCTCTGTTCTTCCCTTCTTCCTCTCGAGTTCATCACAAAATTTGCCCAAAATTTGTCAAGATTTGAAGGCCCTCATCCATTCAAATGATCACAAAGGTTAGCAACTTTGTCCTTTCATCTCTCATTGCTAGATTAGCTCTTGCATTGGTTTATATAGTGATTAATTTGTGAGTTTAGTAATTTGGGAGGACATATATATATATGTGCTAGTATTTGATTTATATGCAATTTGAGGTCAAAAATAACACTTAGTTTGCATATGTAGGTGTGGTTTACTTAGTGCCTTCTAAATCTCCATCGTAGCCACCGTCGATCGCCCGCACCGTCCCGTCGCCGGCACCACCTTGTGGTGAGCCTCTTGTTCATGAAATTTTATATAAAAATTGATGTTTGTGTGATTTGGATATATAGTTACTCGTATAATTATCTTACCCGTACGTTGTTTGTTATACATATAGTGCCATGGTTTTGATATCCGTCCCCGTCGGCCCTAGTCCTTGTTATGATTCGGATGTGGTATGTATATTCTCTTTTAAAACTAGTTGCATTTCGTGTTTACGACAAATTATGCCCATCAAGTTGACATACATATTTTTTCTAGGAGGTATCTGAACCGGAAATTCCAACCGACCCTATTGCCGAGAGGTTAAATTTAGTTGAAAGAGAAAACGAGTACTTGAAAGAAAAATTGAAAAGAATTGAGGGGGAGAAGATGGAATTGGAGTTGCATGTTGCCGATGTCGTCGATGATCACAAGATCAAGATGGAGAAAATGCGCTTGAAGATTAGAAAGATTAGAAAATATGCCATCGATAGTGAGGCTTGGTATCATTATGCTGTTGGATCCATTGTTACCTTAGTTGCGATCTTGATCGTATTTGTTGTTGCATTTAAATGCTTTAGCTAGAGAGTTATTTGTTTGTTGCATTTAAGTGTTGTATGAACTTTATGTATGAACTTGTATTAAATTTGGTCTATTCGGTGTTGTGTAATGAAGATGAGCCGGCAATGGATGTACGATGACCGATGCTCTCCCCAGTTCGTTGAGGGCGTGCGTACTTTTCTGCTTGCGGCTCAGGCAAACAAGCGGGAGGATGGTTTTATGCCTTGTCCATGTGCTCGCTGTAAGAATGGTCACAATTACTCTACGTCAAGAACCATTCATGTCCACCTGTTTAAGACCGGTTTCATGCCCCATTATAATGTTTGGACCAAGAACGGAGAATGAGGGGTTATGATGGAAGACAATGAAGAAGAAGAGGACGACGATAGCTATCCTGGCCATGGGTTCCGTGAATACGATGATACAACAATGGGGGAAGAAGCTGAGCCGGTAATGCGGGAAGAAGCTGAGCCGGCAATGTGGGAAGAAGCTGAAGAAGAGGCATCAGATGAGCCCGTTGATGATCTAGGTCGGGCCATTGCCGATGCAAAGAGAAACTGCACAAGTGATTTGGAGAAGAAGAAGTTGCAGCGCATGTTAGAGGATCACAAAAAATTGTTGTACCCGAATTGCGTAGGTGACAAGAAAAAGCTGGGCACCACACTGGAATTGCTGCAATGCAAGGCAGAGAATGGTGTATCTGACAAGGGATTTGGAAAGTTGCTGGTAATGATAAAGGATATGCTTCCAAAGGACAATGAATTGCCCGAGAGTACGTACGAAGCAAAGAAGGTTGTTTGCCCTCTAGGGTTAGAGGTGCAGAAGATACATACATGCCCTAATGATTGCATCCTCTACCGCGGTGAGTACGAGGATTTGAACGCTTGCCCGGTATGTGGTGCATTGCGCTATAAGATCTGCCGCGATGACCCTGGTGATGTCGAGGGCCGGCGCCCCAGGAAGAAGATTCCTACCAAGGTGATGTGGTATGCTCCTATAATACCACGGTTGAAATGTTTGTTCCAAAACAAAGAGCATGCCAAGGCAATGCGATGGCACAGAGAAGACCGTAAGAAAGACGGAAAGTTTAGAGTACCCGCTGACGGGTCGCAGTGGAGAAAAATCAAAAGAAAGTACGGGAAGGAGTTTGCAGATGACGCAAGGAGCGTTTGGTTTGGTCTAAGTGCAGATGGCATTAATCCTTTTGGGGAGCAGAGCAGCAACCATAGCACCTGGCCTGTGACTCTATGTTTGTATAACCTTCCTCCTTGGTTGTGCATGAAGCGGAAGTTCATTATGATGCCAGTGCTCATCCAAGGCCCTAAGCAACCCGGCAACGACATTGATGTGTACCTAAGGCCATTAGTTGAAGAACTCTTACAACTGTGGAATGGAACAGGTGTACGTGCATGGGATGAGCACATGGGGGAAGAATTTGACCTAAAGGCGTTGCTGTTCGTGACCATCAATGATTGGCCTGCTCTCAGAAACCTTTCAGGACAGACAAACAAGGGATACCGCGCATGCACGCACTGTTTGGACGGTACTGACAGTATATATTTGGCTAATAAGAATGTGTACCTGGGACATCGTCGATTTCTTCCGAGAAGGCATCCCGTAAGAAAGAAAGGCAAGCATTTCAAAGGTGAGGCGGATCACTGGACGAAGCCTCGCCACCGTACTGGTGCTGATGTACATGATATGGTCAAGGATTTGAAGGTGGTCTTTGGAAAGGGTCCTGGTGGATAACCTGTTCCGAATGACGCTGACGGACGCGCACCCATGTGGAAGAAGAAATCTATATTTTGGGACCTGCCCTATTGGAAAGACCTCGAGATCCGCTCTGCAATCGACGTGATGCACGTGACGAAGAATCTTTGTGTGACCCTGCTTGGCTTCTTGGGCGTGTATGGGAAGACAAAAGATACACCTGAGGCACGGGAGGACCAGTAACGTATGCACGGAAAAGACGGCATACATCAGGGTCATGCAAGCTACGCTCTTACCAAAGAAGAGAAGGAAATCTTCTTTGAATGCCTGCTCAGTATTAAGGTACCGTCTGGCTTCTCGTCAAATATAAATGGAATAATAAACATGGCAGAGAAAAAGTTCCAGAACCTAAAGTCTCATGACTGCCATGTGATTATGACGCAACTGCTTCCGGTTGCATTGAGGGGGCTTCTACCGGAAAACGTTCGATTAGCCATTGTGAAGCTATGTGCATTTCTCAATGCAATCTCTCAGAAGGTAATCGATCCAGAAATCATACCAAGGTTACAGAATGATTTGGTGCAATGTCTTGTCAGTTTCGAGTTGGTGTTCCCACCTTCCTTATTCAACATCATGACGCACGTCCTAGTTCACCTATGCGAAGAGATTAACGTTGTGGGTCCTGTATTTCTACACAATATGTTCCCCTTTGAGAGGTTCATGGGAGTCTTAAAGAAATATGTTCATAACCGTGCTAGGCCAGAAGGAAGCATCTCCAAGGGCCGTCAAAATGAGGAGGTCATTGAGTTTTGTATTGACTTTATTCCTGACCTTAAGCCGATTGGTGTTCCTGAATCGCGGCATAAGGGCAGACTGGATGGAAAAGGCACGCTAGGAGGGGAACAAATAATATGTATGGACGGACATTCTCTCACTGAAGCACACTACACAGTTCTACAGAATTCCGCCTTGGTGGCTCCGTATATGGATGAACACAAGAATTTGCTACGCTCCAAACACCCGGAGCGGTCTGATGACTGGATTACACGTGAACAAACCAGGAGTTTCGCCAGCTGGTTGCAAGCACGTACCATGCATGACACCTCTATTGAAGATGACCTGTACTTGCTGTCCCAGTTACCATCTTCGAATATAATGACTTTCAAAGGGTACGAGATAAATGGTAATACATTTTACACGACCGCCCAAGATAAGAAGAGCACCAACCAAAACAGTGGTGTCCGCTTTGATGCAGAAACCAAGACGGGAAAGGGAACATATTATGGTTATATACAGGACATATGGGAACTTGACTATCGACGTGGTTTGAAGGTCCCTTTGTTTCTGTGCAAATGGGTCAATATGACACGAGGCGGGGTAACGGAAGACCCGGAGTATGGAATGACAACAGTGGATCTCAACAATCTTGCGTATGCAGACGAACCATTCGTCCTAGCCAATGATGTGGCACAGGTTTTCTATGTGAAGGACATGTCTACCAAGCCAAGAAAAAGAAAAGATAAGGAAGCGAATGCATCGTACGATGAGTCAAAGAGGCACATAGTTCTTTCTGGGAAGAGAAACATCGTGGGAGTGGATGACAAGACAGACAAGTAAGAAGATTATGAAAAGTTTGATGAAATTGCTCCATTCACAGTGAATATTGACCCGAGCATCCCGTTAAATGATGAAGATTTTCCATGGCTACGACGCAAAGGGACACACGCGAAGAACAAGTTTCACACCCAAAGATCTGGGATGTGATCGGCTTAACTATCATCACTTTCTTCTGTGTTTCACACCCAGGAGGGAATCTCTGTAATAGTTAGGGTAGCTAGTTATGTGTTTTGGCATTTGAAACGCGGAGAAATTTTATGTGCAAGCAAATTCTTTCATGCATTTATTGATTTTTTCAGCTAAATGACCCTGAAATTGAAAAGCATTTCAAATGAACTCAGAAAAGGATGAAAGTTGGCATGGTATCATAATTTCACCCACATAGCATGTGCAAAAAAGTAGAGAGGGTTACCGCAAAAACTGGATGCACTTCGTGTACAAAATGGACAATCTGCTTCGATGTATCAGGGTTTCGGACGAAAACTCATCCGTTACAAAGGCATTTCATTTTTAAATAACTTAAGCATTACCAAATTGAATATAATGATAAAACACACTAATATTAAACATAAGAAAAAAGAATCACTGGAAAATGTATTTTTAAAGTTAAGTTATTCACAAACTAGTGATTCACACAAATTTCAAATAATTCAAAATTTAAACTATTCAAATTTAAAAACTACCGGCACTAACTGAAACTTTCTAAAAACTATCAAAAATATTCACAAAGAAACTCTAAATACAGCAAAAAACAACTAAAAATAAATAAAACAAAATAAATAAAGCAGAAAAGAAAAAACTAAATGAAAAAAGCCCACCTACCGGGCGACAGCGGCCTGCATACGACTAGAAACCCAACCTGTTGTTGGGCCAGGATGCAGGTCCGCAAGCCAAGTAGGCCCCACAGGGCAGAGTAGCAGAGGTAGGCCCAGAAGGCCTGCTTTAGAGAGGAGCTCGAGATAGCAACGGCGGCGGGGCTTATAAGCAGGTGTGAGCGCCCTTCGGCTAGCGAGGTGGGACTAAACTTCTGCGCCCCTCGCCTGACAGCGCACACCCTTTAGTACCGGGTCGTGGCACCAACCGGTACTAAAGGGGGGGCCTTTAGTACCGGTTGGAGCCACCACCCGATACTAAAGGGGGTCGCTTCCCGCCGCTTGGGCTAGCCAAAACATACCTTTACTACCGGTTGGTGGCTCCAACCGGTACTAAAGGTGCCTTCTATATATACAACACTTCGAAAAATTTCATTCTCCCCCTCTGTTTCTTCCCGATCGATCGACGCCGCCCCCGTCGCGCGCCGTTGCCGTCGCCGCCCTCATCCTCGTCGCCGCCCTCATCCCCGTCGCCGCCCCTGTCCCCGTCACCGCCCCCGTCGCCGCCCCCGTCGCCGTCGCCGCCCTCATCTCCGTCGCCGCCCCGGGCCCGTCCCCGTCCACGTCGCGCCGTCCCCGCGTCGCCGCCCCATCACGCCCTGGGCCGTCTCCTCGCCGTCGCCGTTGCCCCGCTGTGAGCTCTCCCCCTCTAACCCCTCTCCGATCCCTCGCCCCCGGTGGCCGCCGCCCCTCCCCGAGCCCATACACACACAAGCATGAACACACACACACACGCACATTTCCTTAATTAAGTTAATTAGTATATACGTATTTTGTATGTTTAATTAGTTTAGATTTTTCATATTATTATTTTATCACTAGTATATATGTATGAATGCATGTTAGATGGATGTATAGAAGTTGTTTTTTCTGTTTTTAGTGTTAGATGCTTAATTAGTATGAAATAGCATATAGAATTTTGACATATGCAATCATAGCATAATTAGTGTTACATTTGCATATAGTATTTGTTGTCGACGATGCCCGGCCCGCATCCTCGCCGTCGACCCGTTCGCGACGACGTCCTGCTTCAGAGGACCCATGTCCGGGACTGGGCTCCGCCGGGCTGGCACTGGGAGGTGCTACCTTCAAGGGCGCGACGCGTGGTGAGGAACCCGGCCCCGGGTCCCGTCGTCGACCCTCATCTCCTTTGGTGGCATTTGCGTGGGCCACTTTCGGTGCGGAGGGAGCCGGCCCCGCCGGAAGTGGTACGTCGCCGTGTCAGGGAGGAGGACGAGCATGTCCATCGCTACATGGCTGCTATGGACGTCAGGTTCTCCAATACCAGGCAGGTTCTTTGGGGAGATCACCCGAGCTATGATCCAGTGATGGTTCCTTCACTTTGGTTGTCCACCGCCTAGATTACTCTCTAGTATTCGATCTTTATTAGCTAGCTAGCTAGCTAGTGATGTATTCGATATATAATATTCGAGATGATTTATTCGAGATTATATATATTATTTGAGACGATGTATTTGAGATTATATCTATTATTCGAGACAACGTATTCGAGATTAAATCTATTATTCGAGACGATGTATTCGAGATTATATCTATTATTCGAGACGATGTATTCGAGATTATATCTATTATTCGAGATTATACTAAATTGTTTTATATTTCTTTTGCCATAGTTAAATAAAAGCTATGGCGGACAATACCGACAGAGAGAGAGAACAGACCATGTTCGATATCATACGCGGGCCAGATGATGATCAGAATGAAGAAGATTTTGACGGCTCCGAATTTCTAAACAACACCGGAGAGGGTGATATGATATTCGATCGCGACGACCGAGAAGATGAAGTCATGAACTACGACGAAGAACATGTTGATCCTGAAACAACAAACACCGGCGAGGTATATATATTTATATAAGCAGGAATCTGGTGATCATCGCATGTTTTAAATGAGTTGAAGATATATTAACGAATCGATCTTTCTTCTTTCAGCCATCCGTATCGAGCAAATCTTCAGGCAAAAGGACGAAACGAGGCCCGAACAAAAAGTTGAAGGAGGGCGTAAAGTACAATATCGAGGCATTCAATCCTAATGGCGAACCATTAGCGCCTAAGAAGATTGCGGACAAGTTCAATCATCCGTGCGGAGTTCTTGTGAAGGACCAACTCCCGATCTCCCTTCAAGAATGGCGAAAGCAAGCAAATCCACGTCCAGATGTTACTTTTGTCAACGAGAATCAAAAAAAATCTGCTTTGGGATACTCTCATGGAACATTTCACCCTACCAGATAATTTCACAGAAGCAGATGTGCGGAAAGTCAAGGACGCTGCTTTTAAGAAGATGGCGGTTGCATTCAAGAACCACAAGAGAATAACGTGGGAGAAGTACGTCAAGGGAGGAAGGAAAACTCCAGTATTCGAGGGGATACTAGAGAATCAAAGTGCTCATTGGGACGATTTCGTGAAATTCAAGGATTCAAAATTAGCTAAGGAACGGTCGAGAATAAACAAGAAGAATGCCGAAAAAAAGGATAAGTTCCATAAGCTGGGGCCAGGTGGCTACGCGGTGGTAATGCCTAAGTGGGATAAGTCTGAGAAAGAGATGGAGGATGCAGGTGTCACTCCGGTTACTAAGAGCTGGCCCCCCAGGTGCAGGACTTGGTTCTATGCGCATGGGGGGGGAGTTGGACCCGAAGACAGGCAATGTTTCGACGAAGGCATGTCTGAACGGAGCCGACGATGCGCTACTTGTTGCAATAGAAGAGGCTCGATCGGGGGTGTTCCAGCCCAACAGAGAGAACGACGAGCTTACGCGTGCCTTGGGAAATCCTGAACACCCGGGAAGAACACGAGGCAAGGGCGCTCTTCCGTGGTATGAGGGGTTTTCGGACTGGAACGCCGACTACAGAACCCGTGCGAGAAAGAAGATTGCGGAGGAGAAGAAGAGGAAGATGGAGGAGGAGCAGAGGAAGCGGGACTATGAACGCCTTCAAGGCCTAGAAGCAAGTCAAGCGGAATTGGCAGCTAAATTCCAGCGGCAGCAGGAGCAGATCGACTCACTTAGCCAGCAAAGGGGGTCTCAGCATCTGCAGCAGCTAGCGGATGATCCAGCATTGGATACCACCGCCCCATCCATGCCGAGAAGCAGCGTGGGTTCCACCCCGGGCGACGCAGTAGTGCTGGATAGATACCCCGTGGATGACATCATGGAGAACACTAACTGCGAGCTACACTTCAAAATGAAGAACATATCCATGAAGGTGGCGGACGCCGTTGCTTTTTCAAATTCCCCCGAGGCAACCTTCCATTGCAACCCGATTCCAGCGGGCTATGCTCGTGTCTTGGTTGATGAGGTGGTGGACCCATATTCGGAGCTACAGCTTGACATTCCTGGAGGTGACGACGAGCACACATTGGGAGAGGCCATACATCGTGTCATCCTATGGAGAAAGGATTGCATCATCTTTCGAAGGCCACCGACACCGCGTCACCCGACTCCTCGTCGAAGTCCGCCACCGAGTCAGCAGACTCCTGCTCCTCCAAGTCCACCAACGCGTGAGGCCACTCCTCCTCCTCCAAGTCCGGAAAGTGTCAGGCCACTCCTCCTCCAAGTCCGACACAGCGTCAGACGTCCACTCCTCCTCCAAGTCCGGCACAACCTCAAGCCACTACAAGTCCGGCACAGCTTCAGGCCACTCCTCCTCGTCCAACTCAGCCCCGTCAGCCGTCTCCGCCGCCTCAGCAGTCGCAGAAGAGACACCCCGCAGCTATGGTGCGTAGCGGTACGAGTCGAGGTCATAGTCCAGGAAGTACAGGCGGAGGCAAGCGATATAAATATGGTCCAAACCTCACTACTCCTCTCCTGTGAGGGCTTACGACAGGACCGAGGAGCAAACCAATGCCATAGTGCAGGCAGAAGTCGACGCCCATTTTGGACCGAAACCGCCACCGCCGCCAAGGGAGAAAGTGCCTGTGGAAGTAGTTGACCACTTCATTCGTATGGCTCAACCACCAGCTCCTAAGCCTGTTGACTCAGACTATGAGCGCCACATCAGGAAGTTACATCGACGACGTCTACAGAAGGAGGCGAGCTCGAGCTCGAGCAAACAACAAGCAGCTGTCAAAAAATTATCCTGAACTGTTTCAGTTATACAATCAAGACGCACTCGACAAATCTATCGTCAGTTACTATTGTCTGTAAGTGATTTCTTTCTGTAATTTAAGTCTCAAGCTAACTGTAGTGATCCTTTTGATCAATCATTACCTGTAATTATCCTCACTATATTCTTTTCTGTGGTATTATGCAGGATGAAGATGTATGAAATGAGAAAAGGTGGACGCTATGGCATTGGGTTCATTGACCCAAACACCGTTAATGAATACACATGGAAAATGAACAAGCATCAAGAAAAAGAGGTAGAGGAACAGCATGCTAGAGTTCTTGAAGCGCCTCAAATACAATGAAGATATACTACTTCCTTACAACTTCCAGTGAGTCACACTTTCTTGTACTACAAATTCTCTGTTTTTGCCTACTAGCTAGCTACATGTTTTTGCTTACATATGCCCGCTTAATTAAGACATGCAAATGTGTGTGCATGCAGATTTCACTGGATCTTGTGTATCATTAAAGTTGACGCCGGAACAGTTGAAATACTGGACTCGCTACTCAAAGCAAATAGTGACTATAACATCTTGTTTGGGATAGTCAACAGGTAATTTCAATCATTATTAACTATATATCTCGGCCTATTTAATTCATCATTTGTTTCATGATATGAACTATTTAATAACCCCTTTATTCATTTTCTTTGTCGGCGGGCAGGGCTTGGGCAAGGTTCATCAGCGTCACGGAAGGCGAATGGAAACCAAAACTGAAATGGTTTCGATCCAAGGTAAGTAATTAAGTAGTACTAGCTAGCTAGCTAGCTGCCATCTCTTTAATTATCATGCTTGATTAATTATTATCTGATCAAATTAAATTCCATTCTCGTAATAAAGGCCCTGAAGCAGGCGCAGGGGACTGATCTGTGTGCATTCTGCGTTTGCGAGAACATTCGCATGATGGCGTCCGAAAGGAGCAGATCTCAAAGACAGGAATGGGTACGCTTGTCAGAACACTATTCACAATTTTTACACCATTATCGATATCTAGTCACACAACTAATACACATGCATATTGATCTCCTTCTTAACAGTTCAAAGAGGTGCGGGACAAGCTCCTACCAACGGAGCGCGTAGAAGCACTTCAAGAGGAAATAGCGGGATTTTTGCTCGACCAGGTCATAAATCCGAAGGGAGAATACTATTACCTGCTACCGCCCCCATGAACCACTTCCAATTCTCATCGTGCTCCGAAGGCACCAATTAGGCTAATGCCACTGGCTCCGAAGGCAACATGCATATGTAGGAGAAATTGTATATAGCTATACATGTGTGTATGTGTAAATTAATATGGTGGTTTGTGAGACATTGATGATATATATATATATATGATTGGTTCTACTAGAAATTCTATATATATATGCATAACGTGTACAATGTGTAGTACCGTAAAATACCAGCAAACGAAAAAGAATTAAAATGGAAAACACAAAATTAAATGAAAAAGAAATCATAAAACCAAAAACCCCACAACCATTTAGTACCGGTTGGTGTTATCAACCGGTACTAAAGGGCTCCCGGCCCCCGGAGCTGGCTCGTGCCACGTGGATCCCCTTTAGCACCGGTTTCGGTGCTGAACCGATACTAAAGGGGGGGGGCTTTAGTGCCGAAACTTTAGTGCCGTTCCTAAACCGGCACTAAAGGGCCTTACGAACCGGTGCTATTGCCCGGTTCTGCACTAGTGAATTTCATGATATGAACTATTTAATAACCCCTTTATTCATTTTCTTTGTCGGCGGGCAGGGCTTGGGCAAGGTTCATCAGCGTCACGGAAGGCGAATGGAAACCAAAGCTGAAATGGTTTCGATCCAAGGTAAGTAATTAAGTAGTACTAGCTAGCTAGCTAGCTGCCATCTCTTTAATTATCATGCTTGATTAATTATTATCTGATCAAATTAAATTCCATTCTCGTAATAAAGACCCTGAAGCAGGCGGAGGGGACTAATCTGTGTGCATTCTGCGTTTGCGAGAACATTCGCATGATGGCGTCCGAAAGGAGCAGATCTCAAAGACAGGAATGGGTACGCTTGTCAGAACACTATTCACAATTTTTACACCATTATCGATATCTAGTCACACAACTAATACACATGCATATTGATCTCCTTCTTAACAGTTCAAAGAGGTGCGGGACAAGCTCCTACCAACGGAGCGCGTAGAAGCACTTCAAGAGGAAATAGCGGGATTTTTGCTCGACCAGGTCATAAATCCGAAGGGAGAATACTATTACCCGCTACCGCCCCCATGAACCACTTCCAATTGTCATCGTGCTCCGAAGGCACCAATTAGGCTAATGCCACTGGCTCCGAAGGCAACATGCATATGTAGGAGAAATTGTATATATAGCTATACATGTGTGTATGTGTAAATTAATATGGTGATTTGTGAGACATTGATGA
Source organism: Triticum urartu (assembly GCF_003073215.2). NCBI lineage: Eukaryota > Viridiplantae > Streptophyta > Magnoliopsida > Poales > Poaceae > Triticum > Triticum urartu. Next base: position 31,221,762 of record NC_053028.1, on the reverse strand, counting down.
TATATATATATGATTGGTTCTACTAAAAATTCTATATATATATATATATATATATATATATATATATATGCATAACGTGTACAATGTGTAGTACCGTAAAATACCAGCAAACGAAAAAGAATTAAAATGGAAAACACAAAATTAAATGAAAAAGAAATCATAAAACCAAAATCCCCACAACCATTTAGTACCGGTTGGTGTTACCAACCGGTACTAAAGGGCTCCCGGCCCCCAGAGCTGGCTCGTGCCACGTGGATCCCCTTTAGCACCGGTTCGTGCTGAACCGGTACTAAAGGGGGGGGGGGCTTTAGTGCCGAAACTTTAGTGCCGATTCCTAAACCGGCAGTAAAGGGCCTTACGAACCGGTGCTATTGCCCGGTTCTGCACTAGTGAGGGCCTTCGCTCTTATATATATAAGCTGCCGCACGGGATTAGTTCATCGTCGTAAATCCCCGGTGTTCATAACCTTCTCCAATATAATGAAGTTTCGCTGGTGGCACCCAGGCTCTTTTCTCCATTCGCATTGAAGGGTTTCCACGTTAAAACCTTGTGTCATGCGTGTTGATTCGTTCTTCTTTGTTCTATATTGCATGTCGTATCTCTAACAAAAACAAGAGAAGTAGAAACCCTTCGCATATTGAGATCAAGATGGTGTCTACATCGTCCATACCGACGGCGTCAAGCCGGTCTAGTTCTACGCTTCCTTGGCGGCCAGTATGAAGCGCATCTTTCACCACCACAAGACGGTGATGAGATGATTCGTGGTTGCTCCGACCGTGATGAGGACGCGATGAGGAGACGTGACTATATAAGCTCGCCGGCGTCAAAGACGTCTACAAAAATCCGACGTTTCACACAGAAACTACACATTCCCTAGGCTTCCTTGGCCTCGACGAGGAGTCCGGTGCCTGGCTGGACTCGGTGTTGGGAAATGGTGTCACAGACGTACTGCAGCTTCATCGACGCCGGCATCTTGCAAGAGCACCCCATCTTCATCGACGATGTGCTCGGCCCTGTCCACCCCACCAAGAGGGGCAAGTGTGTGGAAGCACACAGGTTTGACACGTGCTTTTTGCAACAACATGCTCATCTTCACAAAGACCTTCTTTAACGAATTTTTGTAAGGCGAATTCACATCGAGGGATCGCGTCAAGCATGACACCCACGTCGCCGCCATGGCCGCTGGCATTGGGAAGCTTGGGCCATACCAGGGCGGAGTCTGTAGTCCATATTGGCTCGCCTGCTGCCAGGAACGGTTGGGGGAGCACGAGGGGACAATAGCGCCGCCGCCTTCATGGTATGGATCAATACCTATGTAGGTCATCACCGCTATATATATACTTTGTAAGCCGCCGCATGGGATAAGTTCATCGTTATTAATCGATGGCGTGTCCGCACGCCACCAACGTGCTCGCACTGATCAAAAAACTGCACACTGACTGGACTTCGGTGATGATTCGCTCGGCACTGATGACGACGGCTAACACGGAGGATAACACCGGCAGGACATCGTCAATAGCGGGGTCAAGAACGCCGTCAACGCGACTACGCTGGTGGCCCATGTCGTGCTCATTCTCCCACCGCTCTCCATGCACCATGACACCAGTAGGCGGGACTACATGGACTTCCTCACCAGCCTCCAGTACACGACACAACAGATTCGGTGGTTCGACCCCGAATTCACCAAGTGCACGACGGCGCTGCCTCACAGCATGGCCAATCTGTACTATCCAGCTCTGGTGGTGATCTTCTCTGGAAGCATCCGCGTGCACACTCTGACCAGGACCCTGACAATGGTCTCCAAGGGAGAAGAGACGTACAATGTGACAGAGGTCGCGCCGGACTGGGTGCAATCGAATGCGGTGAACCATGTGTTATGATCGAGTTCATCCGAGTGTCAGTCCATTTTCCCATTGACCATTTGCTTGGCTCGTCTCTGGACTGGGGGTGTACTAACCTGGCAGCCGCATTGACGGCGGAGACTTGTGTGACATCTCACATAAGCTCGGTTTAATGGAGACGGAATGAACACTGCACCGACTGTCACTTGTGGTTGTGGATGTCTTCATTCCATCTCTTCCTTTACAAACACCACCCCATCTCACCAAACTATATAGTTCATATATTCTCACTTCTACCCCGTGATTCACTTATCGGACATATATATATCAGAACATTAGATTAATTCAGCCATGATAGGTAGAGGAATTGTTGGACATGCAGGAATGTGAGACATCAGGACATTTGCAAACCGCATATCTGACATACCATGTGGTTCAAAATTTTAGGCTCTTGGGAGGTTTATGATATTGGCCACCTAGCTCTAGTGTCATTGGACTAGCCACAAACAATTATACATCAAATGGACCCTCTGTGGCGTAGCTGGATATTGTAGGAATGAATGGTTTGGTCTTTGGTGGTGCACCTCTATGACGACCACATTGCTAATCCCGTTCATTAGATGATTGGTGTGCTTTCGTTAGCTACCGTTCCTTATGTGATAAGGGCACGAAAGGAAGCCAAACATATTGTGGTTGCTCCGTGGATCTTCAAGAACCATGGCCTCCCCAGTACCATATGTTTTTTTTCTCGAAATAGAAAAAACTCCTGCTAGGAGTGTAGTTTCATGCGGCCTTTCAACTGTCATTCACCTAAGATGTGAATGTGGGTACTATTTTTGTATGACGTTAGTTTGAGCCTCATGTTAAATTGTAACTCACCCACTTCAAAATTGAATGCTAGTTGGATGGATTCAAATCATTGGTTCGCCAAATTTAGTAGAACATTTTTTTTGTTAACTAGCAAAGTGGCCCGCTCGATGCGCGGGCTAGAATTTTAGAAACTTTAATAATGAATCTCAAACTCCGTATAAACATACCCAAATGGTTAAAGAGCAATCAACTAATGCATACTTATCAACCTATTTACAAACACCATTAATATTGTCATAAATATTTTCAACATATTTATATTTCCGAACGTGTTTTCAATATATATCTTGTCATGGCGATGCTTGATAACACTTAACAGTTTGTGGTTGAATTGCCTTGACCATGTGAGGAAAGATCGGTAGTTGGATGGAACAAACACATAAAATTTGTACTTATCAATTTTTTTCAATTTATATCCTTTCATCGTGATGCTGATAGCATTTATTTATTTGTTTGTGGTTGAATAAGTCTTTGCATAGCTTATGTGATGGTTTCAGTGCACACCATCGAATCATTTTGTTTTTGTCGATCAAGACCAGATCTAGCACTGTATTCCTATAAGTAGTTAAGAAAAATATACTATTCATCCATTTCCTTTGTTCATGTGCTTGTAGGGGAAAGACCATCTTTTGTGTTGAATTAATCGGAATTAAAATTACAGTCCTATATAAATATTATTTATTTTCCCATTATGGTGCTAGATTAAATATGCCTTTGTACGTCATAGAGACAATGTACTATGGAGGACATATATATGGAAGCTACTTCATAAAAATTTAGTGCAGAAATGGAAAATATGTAATAGTAAAATAACAACAATACTATAGAAGAATGAAATATTTTCTATAACCTCACATGTACTGGCACATTTAATGCTATGAAACTATATTGTCTGTACCATAAATTATGTCAACTAAGAAAAAATATGTTTAAATGCATATTCAAATCTAGCAATAAGTGTGTTATTGTAGTTCACAGCAATAGGATCCATGTATTATATTACTTACGGACTTGAGTCTGTCATGCTGATACCATGAGAGGTAATTTAATTAGAAGCATGCACACGCATATTCAATGTAGGCAGAATGACGCGAACATTTGCGCAAATACTGATGCTTAATTTGACCCTAGATAAAATTTTGAACAAAGGTCAACTGGTAACTACAAACACATTGTAACAGTCTATAAATTGTATGTATATATGGTAAGGATGCTAAAAACGTGTTGAATTCTAAATAAAGAGCTATATAAATTGTAACTACAGTCATGTTAATATCCCCTCAAAATCAAGATGGACATTTTGAATTTTATAGCACTTGCAAACCTTCTACAATTTTCTGATATTTTTTTAAGAAGCATAGCTCCTGGAATTCGTCATCATTATGCACTGCAAGTGATCTATACATTTGGATGCAGCAACATTACAGGCTTATCGCGTGTCTCTTCATAATGTGAATAACATTACGAACAATTGTGGGAAATTGTCTAAAAAGGGGTTTGCATAGGAAGTGAAGGGAATAGGAAAGTCGAGCCATTCTTATACTGATATGATTCCGCGCTTTCAAAATTGACGAAACTACTAATAATGAAGACAATTATATGATCTACCACTTGGATTGTTTGCATTCACTGGTAACATAGGAAAATCACACATTATTTTGAACTGCTATACTTAACAGTAATGTAGTGAATATAATGTTTTGATGTAGGAATTACAGTAACATTAATCGTGTTAAGGTAACTCCAGTAGAATGAAGGTAATCCTGCCATAACTAAACAATCTTCAATCTACAATCACATCATCACCTTAACTGGTAGCTAAAAATGACACATATACTGTCCACTTAACTATGCTCGTTATTATGGCCTGATTTATCCTTATATCATAAAATCTACACAAAGCAATTGGTCATTAATACATGAAATTTTATTCACTTCTTCTACATCGATTCTTGGAAATAGTAAATTATCCCGATATAATTCTTTTTCCATATAATGTGTGAAAACTACATGGGAATTATGAGGTAGTTAAAGGGTTAGTGTAGGCGAACGAACAGGAGGTCACCGTGGATTGTCTATAGTCGACCCTGTCAGAAAATATCCGTATTAGTTCCTTAATTAACATTGTCGCCGGTGCCGCTTCCTTGTTCCAATCGCCAGCATTGTCGTCGGTGCCGCTTCCTCGTATCCGTATCCCTATTACTCGCTTACTTCCTGTCAACATGTTCGTTTTTGAGCCCTATTGATTTCTCAAGGTGCAATACATACAGGTGCAAAGCTAGCCAAGAGAAACATCAATTTATGTCTCCAGCAGCTTGTGGCCTGTTGTGATAGCGAAAGGTTATCACGAAGTTTAGGAGAGAGCCGCTCAGAGAAACGACCAGTCACGTATGGAGTCTACGGCAAGCTGCACACGTAATTCTCAATCTAACTGATCTCTGCGTCCATGTCATGGTCGAACTGCAAGCCTGGAACTATAGTACGCACGACTCATGATGTACGCAGTACGCACTGATGTGAGCTGCTAGGCTGCTACTTTCATGTTCTTTCAGTGAGGTGCGAGCTGATCGTGCGTTGGTTGATACCTCATGTCCCCCTGTTGTGTTCACGTGTGCGTCCACTTCATCCGTCCAGATGCAAACTCTGCCTATTGGCTTGCCTTCCCAAGCACGCAGAAAAGAAAAATACTCTACAGTCTCTACTCCAATCAGGCCTATTGCAAAAAAATAATTTCTCCAGTCCAATCAAGACTCCAATCAAGGTTATTGCTTCTGGGAAGCCTTGCTTCCGTATGTGTGTCCGTCTGCATCGATCAGTCAGCAGCTTCATGCAAGGTAAACGGAGACACGCCCTTACAACTATATCTGGCATGCATGTCCGTTACATCGGGCAAGATGACTTCTGCTTTCACACATACCAGGTGATCGAGCAAGGTTATAAATATAAATTCAACATGTGAGGAAGCTTCATATCGAATGAACCTGGCTCCTGCCGCCAGCAAACCGTTGGTATATCTTGTAGCATGCCGCCATGTGCTGGAGCGTCTTCATGTCCGACAGGGCCGCCGGCTGATTTTCATGGGCACCAAATTTTGTAGATTAGGGGCAAGATTAGTTTCCAATTTTCATCGTCAGCTTCTATGCTGTTACCAATAAAACAAACTTAGAGGCCACCACCAGCACGTCCCTATACCTGACCTTCCTCCATGACAATTTCTCGCCGGTCCTGTACCTGAGCAGAAAACGTATTCCTTTTGGATTCTGGTTGAGATCCCACGATGAAAGCCTTGCTGGGAAGGAGATAGTGGATGACCCTAAACAATTTGGAAAAGAAGTCTGAGTATATTACCTCAGTTGCAGCGGATTGGCTTTGTGTACGTCTTGGATTGGCGCTCTATATGGACGTACGGGCCGCGGCCTCTTCCTTATGGCTAGGACGTATGTTGCCGAGAGCAAGAGCATGGCTGTGGAGTAGGGCGGCGGCGATCCTAATCATCCTAATTTTTTCTGTTTTCTTTTTTTTCGTAAGGTTGCCTCTGTATTCTTTTTAGTAGGGTTTCTATATACTGCCTTAGCTTGGGCGTGGGACATAGGGTTTCTATATACTGCCTTAGCTTGGGCGTGGGGGACAGGAGGAAATTGATTTGCTAATGGTCGGCTGTTTATAACCTTTATAATGGCAATGGTGGGTAATATGTTTATAACCTTTATAATGGCAATGGTGGGTAATTTTTTCACTTAATTCTAATCTAATGGCTATATAATTTCAGTCAAGAAAATAAACGGTTGGATGTTTGTGTTTTTTGTGGTAATTTCTAGATTATTTTCTTTTTTCTGGTGAACCCATCAAATACTTTTTATATATAATAATAGAATAGATTTTGAAGTCATGACATTTAGGACTCCGATTCATTATGAAAGTAGAAGAGAGTTTCCAGATTAATTTGTGGAAACCAGATGAAAACCATTACAACATGCCCACAGATAAGGCACACCTCCCGACCTTGCTACCCACATGACTCAGACACATTGCCGAGAAGAGAAGTCATCGAGATTGCCTACAATGTTATCGTCATCACTTCTCCCTAAGCAACATTCCACCCAACAAATGACACACGAGAACCTCGTTGACCTATGCCAACCGACCTGCCAAACATGTCAAGGACCAGGTAACTTTGACTCCGAGAACGAGTGTCATAGGAGAAAAAAGGACGCCTTGGACTAAGGTATCCTAACCAACCTATCACATGACATCATTGCCACCGTGTTGCCCGACATCACCACAACTCCGACTTCATGCAAAGGGACAACCTAGAATAACAAGACATTTCGTGCCCCAGCTCCTCTCACAACCACCAACATTGTCGCACGAGTCGCAGCGTCACGACCACATCGCCACACCTGCCACCTATCGTTCCGCCACTGGCCACCACTCCAAGAACAATGTCCTCATGGGGAAGCATGACACAGAAGCATCACGGTCTTCTAATCTTGAGGGAGATATGGGGTTTCCGTCGAGTGGTCCATGTGGAAACGAGCACCACACCTTGGCGACGTCTTTAGGAAGTGGCACTAGAGGGCGTCTCTGTCGCTGGCCTCGGACAATGCCCTAAAGCCAAGCTTTCACTCATCATGGCCTCGCCCGATGCCCACCCGAGCACATGTCCTGCCAGAACTCCAAGGGCCCACATCAACGGCCACCCCCTCCCACATCGCCAGGAAACTACACCTTAGTGGCATTTGTTACGCCTGCTTTCTCCTACGTATAGTGTATAGCTTGGGAGACAAATCGAGATTGTGCATCCTTGTATCTATATATGTGCACTTGCACGTGATCAATGAATTTTGTCGCATGCAATCCATCTTTCCTAACAATACTATTGGACCACTGCATTCAACACATGGAGACGGAATGAATACTCCATCAGCTCTCACAGTTCTGTGAGTAATGCTCTCCGTCTGTCTCCCTTTAAATACACCACTCTATCTTCACCAAGCTATATTGTTCATCTATCTAAACTTGTAACCAGTGATTGTCTTATTGGTGGCCATATAAACTAGGACATAAGATAGGTGGAAACCACATAGGCAGAGGAGACCAAACTAAAGGAGCCAAGGAGATGTATGGACAAACCGGAATTGGAGACATCGGGATATTAGCAAACCGTGTATGTTTAACAGCATGTTGTTCAAATTGTTAGGCTCTCGACAGGTTCAATGATACATGCCTCCAATTCATAGTATCACGAGATTAGTGTCACAGCTAGTGTTAGCAGTTCTGTGCACCAACGGGGAGGAGATGGGCCTGGGTTGTTGGGGCCTTGGCCGAGGTAGTGTGTGACTGTGATCTGCTGCCGCGTGTGGCCAGTTGGCGTGGAGCGTGGGAGTAATTTATGCCCAAACTGGATCCTCTGTTCGACAACAAATGAAAAGCAACTAATTCATCTGTGGTTGAGAGCTCCATACCTGTAAACAATTCCAATTTTCCATAAAGCATAGATGCTTTTCGCTCAAAAAAAAAACCCTATCCTCTTCTTCCTAATATCTCCCTCTTCACCTGCGCCTCCTCACCCCAAAATCCCTTTGTGCGGCTGCGATGCGCTCCTCTGGATCACGGTCCTCACAATTTGGTACTTAGAGCCAGCAAAATTTACGTAAAAAAAAATCTGGCCCACTTCTCTCACAGCCATTTGGTCTCTTGGACGATCTGTAACATTGGTGAGAGAGATCACTCTGAATCCTGCGCAGGGTTGGATCATTTAGGAGCGAGCCCCACGCGAGTCATCCATATCATCTTCTGAGACGTCTTATTCGCCATGGAACAGAGAGCTGTTTTACGGTGATTGGGTTAATACTCGGAGTACTTAGCAGTACTTACATGTCTGATCACGTCTGATTTTTATTAGCCGTCAGATCTTGCGGGGAATTTTAATTGATTAAATTTAATATGTTAATTGTGATAAGGGCATAATGGTCCAGGGGGAAATATCTTTTCTTGAACCGATCACCTGAGGACCAGATCCATGTCTACTCGATCCAGTTCAGAATCCTCCTCCGATCTATTCGTCGCCGCTCGCCGCTCCTGACCTTCTCCGTCCTCGACCTGCCCGGCGAGAGGAATAAATTCATCGTCCTCGTCCTCCACCCAACCAACCCCAGCCCCCCACGCCATCACCGAAGAAGAAGAAGGCCGGATCTGCGCCGTCTGAATCGGCGGCGACCGCGGCGGGCGATCCCATCTCTTCGCGTGTACCATCCTTAAGGTATGAATTCGGCTTGGCGTTCTGCTCGTTCTCTTGGCCGTTGCGCCCCTCCACCGTGCATGCAGTACAACCTCAACCCCACAAGATCCGAGTACGGACTAGAACAACGAATGGAAAGCTTCATCGTGGCATAGTTTCTCTTGAGCTAATCGCATCATGTTTGTTTAAGTAAGATGTTGATGTTTGAGATGAGATATACTAAAGGAAGATGAGATACTGGTTCCATAGTTCATTTAATTTAGTTTATTAAAGTCATCATCACTTTAGGTTTGCATAGTGCATGAAATATAGTTTAAAGGAAGATGAGATACTACTTGTTGAACGTTGATGATTGGTTTCCCTCACATGTCAAACCAGCAAAGTCTTTTCCATGCACTTGTCTTTGCCTATGAGCTATTTTACACCTGCAACATTGATAAACAGAAAGATGTTGATGATTGGTTTCCCTCACATGTCATATGCAGGAAGACATGGCGTATGCAAGTGATGAGAGTATGTTCGAGTATGTAAATGTTGTCAGCAAGATGTTTGATAGTGAGGTTGAAGGCTATGAGTTCTACAACAAATATGCTCTTGAAAAAGGTTTTAGTGTGAGGAAAAGCTACGTTGAGTGGGATGGATCCAACAAATACATAATTTTAAGGAAAATTGTGTGTAGTCGTCAAGGGTTTCGCGAAGATAAGCACATGAAAAGAAAGATGGGAGATAGAAAGAGGAGGCCATGAAGTTTAACTCGTGTTGGGTGTAATGCTAAATTGGTCATTACGAGACAGGAGGAAACCGGTCGGTGGTTTGTCAAGGATTTCATCGATGAGCACAGCCATCCTCTAGCCCCACGGGATCTTTCTTGTCTGCTGCGTTCGCACGGACGAATTAGCGATGAGCAGAAAGCGGACATTGCGGACATGGAAAAATGTGGGATCCGCAACTACCGTATTATGGATATTTTGTGCTTTCAATACGGTGGATTTGATAAGGTTGGATGCATAAAGAGGGACGTTTATAATTTCTGCCATGCTAATAAGCAGGAGACAATTAGTGCCGGTGATGCTAAAACAGTGATCATGCACATGATGGCGAGGCGAGAGCGAGATGTGGATTTTTTCTTCGAGTACTTGGTAGACGAGCATGGCCATCTGAAGGGACTGTTCTGGGCTGATAGTCAATCGCGACTTGACTACGAGGCTTTCGGAGACGTCATTGTTTTCGATAGGACATACAGAACCAACAAATACAATCTGCCATTCGTGCCTTTTGTCGGGTTGAATCACCACCGCAGCACTGTTATATTTGGCTGTGGTATAATTTCTCATGAAACAAGCCAGGCATACGAGTGGATGTTGCGGACCTTTTCTGATTGCATGGTACAGAAGCATCCGATATCTGTGATCACAGATGGGGACCTTGCAATGCAGAGAGCAATAAGGGTGGTCTGGCCAGACTCAAACCATAGACTATGTATATGGCACATTCAGCAGAACATTGTACGCCATCTGCATGATGACGACGTAAAGGAGAAATTCAGATCTTTCATTTATGATACTTCTTCCATTGAAGAGCATGAGATAAAATGGATACAATTCTTACAACAGAATAAAGTAACCAGTGAGGAGTCTTGGCTGCATCAGATGTATCAGATGAGAAAGTTGTGGTGTGCTCCATATCTTGAGGGGCGTTGTTTCCTAGGATTGAGCAGCAATCAGAGGAGTGAGAGCTTGAACTCTGTGCTACATACGCATCTTGAGGGTAAGATGTCGTTGTTTGAAATGCGAGAGCACTATGAGCGTTGCCTTGCGTCGCGACGGATTAACGAAGCTCTCCATGACGTCAAAGCCTTGCAGTCCGTTCCATTTACAGAGGAAAATGCTTCGCCGCTTGAGAAACACGCCGCAATAGTTTTCACACCTAGTGTCTTTAAGATGGTCTTATGGAGCATAGATGTTGTCAGCAAATGTCAGATTAGAGAGATACTAGATGGATCAAAAGATTCCACTTATGTTGTGTCCAAGCAGGAAAGAATGGATAAAAAGTTTGGAGTGCGCATTGAAGAGCAAGGAGGTCTTTTGCACAGGGTGAGTTGTTCCTGCCGTAAGCTGGAATGCGCAGGCACACCATATTCCCACATTTTTTACATATTGGGGATTTTAAAACAAACAATTCTGCCCAGTTGTTGCGTTCCCACTAGGTGGACTATGAATGCAAAATGTGCATATGCACCTACCAGAAAAAACCAGATGTATGACTATTCGCTAAGCCTGCAGAGGTACCGCGAGTTGCGGAATTGTAGTCACGCCGCTAGTTTCCAGGCATGCCACTCTGATGAGGAGTATCACCGTCTAAAGATGCTTTTGCAAGCACAACATCATGGCAAGCAATCAAGTTTTGAACAAGCTCACAGCAAGGAGTCAACTAATGCTCAGCATAACAGCATTAGGTTTGGCCTGTTGATGCCGCACTCGCAGAAAGTTGATAAGGTTCTGGATCCCGTGCATGTGCCAGGACGAGGTGCACCGAAGAAAAGGCTGCAGGCAAAGACAAAGAAGTCAAGATCACAGAATATCTGTGGCTATTGCAAGAAACCAGGTCACAATCGACGTAAATGCGCTAAATTGCTAGAGGTACGAAATATGTTCATATTTTTTTTGCATGTGTTTTACTCATAATTGACGTCCATGTGATTTATTCTATTCTTCTGTGTAGGATCTCGAGGCTGAACTGTGATATCTACATACAGCATGAACCGACAATGAGCCAGAGAAAGTCGTGTGCCAATCAGCTTTGTGTGACGTGGTCTTTACATTCTATTTCATCGTGCCAGTAATTTAGTGAAGTGCGGTTGTACTGCCATGTTACTGTATTAGTTCGACATCTTTCGTTTCCATTTTCTGTGTGTATCATTTGATGTCCAACTTTAAGAATGATGATGTATTTCGACAAATTGGGCATTATGATTCTTCACCCTTACTATGTTTGTCATGCATATTCATAATCGTCATGCATATTCTTCATTTACAGAGCAATAATGACTGACGTATTTTTTAAATAAGCGGGGCCCACTCAGGTGTGCTTGGAAATCTTTGAAAAACCTCCATGCACGTTCATCTTCGCTGCATGCAAATCGGGCGGCAGCCGCTGTGACAGTAGCTGTCAAGGCCTTGATGAATCACTATTCACATGCAGGTCCCCGACTCTTGCATGCAGGTCCCCTTGAGGCATAGAACGATGTTTTCAGTAGTCAGTCTAGAGGGCATTATAAATTCAAAAACATGGAAACCTAGTTTTGTTTGTGGAAGAGATCATGTGTGCCAAAACTGAGGTGATTTGGAGGTGGTCGAAAAAATGCCCGCATTCCCGGAGGGACCATTTGGTCTAACTTAAGCCAGTTTTTGAAAAAACATGAATTTTTCCACCACCTCCAAATCACCCAAATTTTCTTGTACATGGTGACCCACATGTGCAAAACATGCGTATGGAAGAAAATTTTGAAAAAAAATTATTTTACAATGCCCCCTTGACGCATAGACCGATGTTTTCAGCAGTCAGTCTAGAGGGCATTATAAATTCAAAAAAAATTAAAAAAATACAAAAACTTGGAAACCTAGTTTTGTTTGTGGAAGAGATCATGTGTGCCAAAACTGAGGTGATTTGGAGGTGGTCGAAAAAATGCCCGCATTCCCGGAGGGACCATTTGGTCTAACTTAAGCCATTTTTTGAAAAAACGTGAATTTTTCCACCACCTCCAAATCACTCAAATTTTCTTGTACATGGTGACCCACATGTGCAAAACATGTGTATGCAAGAAAATTTTGAAAAAAATTATTTTACAATGCCCCCTTGAGGCATAGACCGATGTTTTCAGCAGTGAGTCTAGAGGGCATTATAAATTCAAAAAAAATTAAAAAAATACGAAAACATGGAAGCCTAGTTTTGTTTGTGGAAGAGATAATGTGTGCCACAACTGAGGTGATTTGGAGGTGGTCGAAAAAATGCCCGCATTACCGGAGGGACCATTTGGTTTAACTTAAGCCAGTTTTTGAAAAAACGTGAATTTTTCCACCACCTCCAAATCACCCAAATTTTCTTGTACATGGTCACCCACATGTGCAAAACATGTGTATGCAAGAAAATTTTGAAAAAAATTATTTTACAATGCCCCCTTGAGGCATAGACCGATGTTTTCAGCAGTCAGTCTAGAGGGCATTATAAATTCAAAAAAAATAAAAAAATACAAAAACTTGGAAACCTAGTTTTGTTTGTGGAAGAGATCATGTGTGCCAAAACTGAGGTGATTTGGAGGTGGTTGGAAAAATGCACATTTCTGATATTTTCACATGTTACAAAATATATTATTGGACAGAATATAGACAACACCACACAGCAACAGCACATTCATCCAATACAATAGAAGATAGCTCTCCGAATACAATTCATCATATTAGTCTCCGAATTCAAAAGACCGAACAAAGATAGAACATTACAAGTCTCGAGACCGCGAGTAGCGAGTTTGTCTTCACATTACAAGTCGATATCGATCATCTAAACTACCATCACATAGAAGAGAGTTGCGGTCATCACGATGAGCATCATCGCGATGAAACTGGTCTTCATCCGGTTCCTCCAACGCTCCCTCCTCTCTCCCGCTAGATAGCGGGCGTATCTAGATTCCGCCTCCGCCCTAGTGGTGTACCCTTTGTAACTGTTACCGCTGAAACGGTGAACCTGTCTCCGACACTCCTCCCAGTCGTCGTAGACTCCGGGAACCTTACCCTTGTACACGACATACGACGGCATCTCTATGCACAAGCCAAACAACAGACAATACATAAGCAATAAATAAGTATGCAACAAAAGGATCGAAAGAGAAAAGCAAGACATTAATAGCACAATTCATGGTCCTAGTAATAAATAGCATCGATTACATCTAAGTTTAACGACTGTCCAAACCAAAGAGACATACAATTCATTAAAGTTTAATTACAACATGAGCCAATCAATGTTTCAGAACTACACATAGCATCACTACTTTCGACTCGACTCATGGGACCGGAGCGTGGATGAAGCCGTCGTCTGTCCTGATGGTCATGAAATCGTGGGCGTTGTCAGCCTGCATTTGTAGCGTTGTGTCTATCTCACTGCACAGAATACGGAATGTTAGAAGAAATAAAGAACGATCGATGGATGCATTTTTTGCTGTTTTGGCTGATGTTGTTTTGGTGCTGTTTTCGTGCCATTTAGGATGGCTGTAGTGACTTTTTGGTGCCATTTTTGATCTCTTAATATGGTTGCAGTGAGAGCAAAATATGGCTGTTATTTTTTTTGTTTTGTTTTAGAAACAGGACAAACCAAAGGGCCCACGTCTCCCTTCCAGATTTTTCGAGGGCCAAAGGGCAGGACGTTTGAGTTTTCGAGGCAACTCCCCACGCCTCCCTTCCACTGGCAACTCCCCACGACTCCCCTCCACTGGCAACTCCCCACGACGCAGGGAACTCCCCTCCTATTCCATTGCCGCTCAATCTGCCTCCCTCTGCCTCCCTCCTCATTCCATTGCCGCTCCATCTTCCTCCCTCTGCCTCCACCATCAAGCAAATCCCCTCTGCCTCCACCATCGCTGGCCAGGAGGGCAATGGCGGAGGAATCGTGGAGCAACTCCCCTCCGTCTGCCAAGAGAATGGCGGAGGCATCGTGGAGCAACTCCCCTCCATCTGCCAAGCATCACCAAGGTGAGGCGTCTGGCAAGGAGCCGCTGGTGGTCGACGACGATGTTCCGGTCCCCGGGCAGAAGCAGGACTACACCGTGCCGCTCATGGTTGATATCCACCTGAAGAAGGAGAAGCTGGATGTCGTATGCACTAGCAATCTAGATGAAGCCGACAAGAGGATCCGCGAGATCAGGATGAGGCTCGGCGGCATGCTTTCTCGGTCGATCGGCGTTGATGTCGAGTATCCGAGGGAAGATGAACCTCCGCAAAAGGCTGCAGTTCTACAGTTACGCGTGGAGGATCTCGTCATGGTATACCACATCACCGTGGCAACCAAATGGTAAAAACATCCAGTTCTGAAGTTTCTGAAGTTCTGACGTTTCTGTCTAATTAGTAGTTTCTGAAGTTTCTGAAGTAGACGCAATGGTTCTGTAGTTCTGAAGTAGATGCAATACTAGTTCTGAAGTTCTGAAGTTTCTGTCTAATTAGTAGTTTCTGTAGTTTCTGAAGTAGATGCAATAGTTCTGAAGTTCTGAAGTAGATGCAATACTAGTTCTGAAGTTCTGAAGTTTCTGTCTAATTAGTAGTTTCTGAAGTTTCTCAAGTAGATGCAATAGTTCTAAAGTTTCTGAAGTTTCTCAAGTAGATGCAATAGTTCTGAAATTCTGAAGTAGATGCAATACTAGTTCTGAAGTTCTGGAGTAGATGCAATACTAGTTCTGAATTTTGTGTCTAATTAGTAGTTTCTGAAGTTTTTGAAGTAGATGAATTTGATACACCAGATTAATTTGATGCAGGCCCAAGGAACTCCGCCCGCTCCTGTAGGAGAAGAAGCTGTACACCTTTGTTGGCTTCTCCATTGAAGGTGACAAGGAGAAGCTAAAATTGTCTGGTTTGGAGATCAACCCCAACAAGTACGTCGACATGCAGCGCAAATGGAGAGTTCCAAACAATGGAAAGAAGTGGCAGGCTTTAGCTGAGTTTGCAGCCAGCCTCATCCACCCATCGTACAAGGAAATGAAGAAGAAGATCAACAAGGAATTGGACCACAAACTATGGGGGGACAGCCCACTGCCAAACAACCTCATCGAGTACGCATCGAAAGATGCGTACGTCACCTACGAGGCATGGAAGAAAATCGAAATCATCAAAGAAGGTTTGGAGTACTGGCAAGAGGCGGAGGATCATTGGGATGACCCCTACTACTGGGGATATTGAGTTGTTTGTGGTATTATGTGTCTCAGTTTGCAGTTATGTGGTTGAACAAGTTTGCTTTTGTAATGCTGAACAAGTTAGCTTTTATTATGTTGAACAAGTTTGCTTTTGTAATGATGAACAAGTTTGCTTTTGTTATGTAGTTATGTGATTGTTATGATGCTGGTGCAGAACACTTATGGTTGTGATGTGATGCAAAATCCTTCAACTTTTGGTGATCATTTAGTTCAAGTTTTGGTCAGATCATACAGAATGTTGTCTAGAAGTTTTTGTGATCATTTAGTAGTTTTTTTTATACAGAAGCCTTTCACTATAACTGAAAAAGCTGAAGTTCTCAGCATGAAGAATCACACAACACAGCACCTACATTATGATGATACACTATCAACTGCAGACCTGAATGCATCCAATTCGTCCTTTCCCAAGCAGTGATGGTAACTGAAAGTATAACAACTAAAAACGCAGCTCTACTGTATGTGTCCAATAGTGCCATCATAACAGAACTTTGAAAAGTCCTATATTATACAGTAGCAAGCATCACAAGTTTCAGATGGTTTTCTAGCAAGAATTTTCCAGAAAAGTGGATTGGTGGCACAAAATTGCTATACTCAGTCGATCTACCTAGCATTATCAGTATGGATACCATTGAGACGTCAACAGAAACTGGGGTACCTGCGCTGTCCTGCGGTCGTTGAGGAGATGGATCCGGCCGATCCCGTTCGGGGGGCGGCGGGGGTGGAGTCGCCGACGGCATGCAGGGGCGGCGGACAGAGGGGGACGAGTGGGGGATCTGGCGATGGAGGGAGGGAGGCCACAGTGCGAGGGGAATAGGTGGAGTGGGGGAGGGTTCTAATGGCCTACTTCGGATGGGCCTAATTCGGATGGGCCTAATTCGGATGGGCCGTCTCGTTGTTTGCGCCTGAGGCATGCATGCATGGGAATGGCGGCGACGTGGGTTTGCATGCGCGGGTAGCGGCCGTGAACTTTATCTATCCGAAATATGTTATGATTTCTACCCAAAAACAAGCTCGCGTGCGACGCTCTCCCGTGCGACGCACGCCTCTCGCGTGATACGCGATTCCGATGCGACTGCGTGCCAAGTTTTATAGATGGAAACTTCTTTAGACACAATGCCATCTCAAAAACAACTCAGAAACAACTGTATGATTGATCATAAAACACATGCATTGTTGTTCAAAGAACTGTATCATGAATAAATTGTACCATAATTGCGAACATAGTGTGAAACAGAAAACAAAATATTTGTTTGCAACTAAATAATCCTGGTTTGAAGCTTAAACTGGTTGAAAAACAATTGAGCCTACTCCATATTGTCTTCTGCACTGCCAAAATCCAGTGACCTCTTGCGTTGCGTCATTGGAGATTGCGTCGGGCTTGGCGACAACCCATGTGCTTCAATCTTTTTCTCTTTAACATCAATGTAACCATACAACTTAAGTTGTTCTTGGTCTTTCTCTGCCAACTCTCTAGCAAGACCCTCCATTTCTTGGATTCTCACTTCCTGTAGAAAACCATAGGAATTGTATTAGGAAGAACTCAAAAAAGACGTAGCCATAAACTAGATGCATGTAACATGTAAAATTTGAACCTCGGAATCAATGTCATCCTCGGGAAAACAACCCGTAGTTCTATTGTACACAATGTACAGGTGACATGTCTTGCTACCATTCAGATCAGAGAGCATTTTTTGTACATAATCTGGTCCTGCAATCAAGAACATTCCTTCTGGCAGCTTCCACGCAGACCCGGGTAAGAAGTAGTATAGTTCTGCTCCCAGTTTGCAACCAAAAGTATCTCTCATTTCACTCATAATGAGATCGTAGGTCACTTTGGCGGGTTCAAAAATTCTGACTTCTGCCGTGTGTTCATCAAAGTATGCTCTCGGGACATGTGACATCTCATCATCCCTACTAACAAAAAATTCCATGACCAGCACCTAGTATCTCACATCAGAGTTAATACATTCAATGAGTAAAGGGGCAAACATAATTTTTTATGTGCATAGCAACATTGCGGCGTTGTTACCTGCTTTTGTGGAATGTATCCTTCATGTGGAGTGACTGGGGATTGTGCCATCTCAAACCTTCTCACCTTATTATGTGGAATGTATCCTTCATGTGGTGTGACTGGGGACTCTGCCATCACAGGTTTCTTATCCTGCGTATGAAACATCGATAGTGGGTTTACACACAAGTTTTGAAAGGTCATACCATATCTTGGGTATGCATCGTTGCGAGCTACTTACAAGGGGAGAATTGACGATATGTTGTTGGGGTGGACTGATGTGGCATTGAATGGGTGACTCTATTGCAATGTCTCGAGTGAATGGCGACTGTGCCGTCTCATGATGCTTAGCCTACATACAATCGCCGACATAAGGTTGCCACAAATTGAAGATGTTTGTATCATAGAATACGTAGGTCCTTAATATATAGAATCGGTGCGAGATACTTACAGGGGGAGAATAATTGAAGACATGTTGTCAGGGTGGCCGTGAGATCGCATGGTCTTCTAACATATGTCCTTCCAAGCGGACCTTCTCCAGCATGGCCTTATAATCCATGTCTGACCGCTCCTGTAGCAGCTTACTGTCCATATCCGCACGTGCCAGCAACACATAGGCATCCATCCTGACTCGCTCTGTCTGTATAATACTGTCCACAAGCTTCCGGTCCTTCTGCAACGTTTGATGCATTTCCTTGTAGCCTAAGACAAACTTTTTTTCCATGTACTCACAGTCCCTCTTATACTTTTCTTCAATCTCAAGACGCATCTTCGCCATCTTAAGGGAAAACTCCTCACGCTCCTCCTTTATCATCCTGTCCACGTATGAACGTTCTTTTTTCAGTTTCTTATCTACCTCAGCGCGATCCTTTTGCACCTTCAAGTCGATTTCCCGACGCGCTTAATGCAAAGACTTGTCGTACTCCGCACGGTTGTTATGCGCCTCTGAGACCATGGTCCCTACAGCAACACATATACCCATAGTATGAAAACTGTATCCACACCCTCATCCAACTAATTCGAAACAATACGACCGTGAAAAAATATTCATAATCAGTTTGTACGATCAACTAGTACAAACTATCAATCAAAAAGCTCTTGCATGACATCCTGTACTCGAATCACACCAGAACTACTCAACTATGGAAAAAGCTGGATTTTCTAATCTCTTCGGAAATTACTTGCTGGTCGAATCAATGGAAAAAATAATCAGCACTACAATCGAAGATGAGAGAAGCCGTGGAAGAGACCTTTTTAATCCGGCGTCGGCATGGTCGCTTGAGAAGCGATGGCGCGATCCCGGCGATGGCTATGTGAGGAGAAACAAGGTAGATGGGGGTGGTTAGGATAGGGTAGATATGATGTAGAATAGGAAGGTATATATCCGTGATTGTAGGGTTAATTACTTATTTTGAAGTAATGTGCTTCAATGCAAGTTTTTTTTAACGAGCGCGATCTTTTCGGGGCTTCGAAAACATGTGCACTGACCGCGGGTCGAACCACATATGACACGAGCCCGAGGCATCGCCATGCCCGTGCCAACCCGCCGCCCACCATTCTAACTTATTGCTCTCTAAAAAAGGAAGAGCAATAAATTCAGTCCAAGAATTTCCAGATATAATTGTCAACCCATTTTCGTTCATAATTACGAGATATGTTTGGCGCAATTAGTGGCTAACTGGGTTCTTTTTTTTTGAGGAATAGTGGCAACTTGGTTTGATACATGCCAAACGTTACGTTCAGATTAGTTGCATTATTTCGTTCATTTTTTACCAAAAAAAATCTATACAAAGTGTTAATTGGACAATGTGAACAATGTGGCACGAAGGTTGTCGGCCCAGCCAGTGGATGGAACGGATGGTACATGTACACGCAAGTACGATCTCTGACACGCGCATTCCGGGTCCCTGTACATGTACATGTAAACCAACCCAACATTGATCCGGTTCAGTGGATGCATGCATGCTCTATGTGGCACGAAGTATGTCGGCCGAGCCAGTCGACGGACCAGATCGATGCTACATGAGGGACTCCATTGTAGACCAACGCTCCATCAATGTCCGGTGTGTGTGCTACGTCCACCGTAAGACAAACATAGTTCCATCAACCCTAAACCCCTTAAACCCTAAACCCTGATAACCCTAAACCCCCCACCCCTCCCACTAAACCGTAAAAACATTCAAATTTTTGCCCCACATGGAAACCATTATGCATGCATTCTCTATGTGGTCATGGGATGCCATGAAAGATTTTTGGGATTATACACGCAAGTACGATCTCTGACATGCGCATTTCCGGCCTAGCATGTCAATACCCCGAAAGCACTAGCTGGGTTCCTCACCTGTATGAAACCAACCAAACATCGATCCGGTCCAGTGGATGGATGCATGCTCTATGTGGCACGAAGTTTGTCGGCCGAGCCAGTCAACGGACCGGATCGATGGTAACGGAGGGAATTCATTGTAGACCAACGCTCCATCAATGTCCGGTGTGTGTGCTACGTCCACCGTAAGACAAACATAGTTCCATCAACCCTAAAACCCTTAAACCCTAAACCATGATAACCCTAACCCCCCCCCCACTAAACCGTAAAAACATTCAAATTTTTGCCCCACATGGAAACCATTATGCATGCATTCTCTATGGGGTCATGGGATGCCATGAAATTTTTTTGGGATTATACATGCAAGTACGATCTCTGACACGCGCATTTCCGGCCTAGCATGTCAACACCCCGAAAGCAGTAGCTGCTTTCCTCACCTGTATGAAACCAACCCAACATTGATCCGGTCCAGTGGATGGATGCATGCTCTATGTGGCACGAAGTTTGTTGGCCGAGCCATTCAATGGATCGGATCGATGCTACCAGAGGGAATCCATTGTAGACCAACGCTCCACCAATGTCCGGTGTGTGTGCTACGTCCACCGTAAGACAAACATAGTTCCGCCAACCCTAAAACCCTTAAACCCTAAACCCTGATAACCCTAACCCCCCACTAAACCGTAAAAACATTCAAAATTTTGCCCAACATGGAAACCATTATGCATTCATTCTCTATGTGGTCATGGGATGCCATTAAGAAAGTTTGGGATCATTAGTACATATACATGCAAGTACGTTCTCTGACACGCGCATTTCCGGGCTTGCATGTAAACACTCAACCCTAAACCCTGATAACCCTAAACCCCTAAACCCTAATAACCCTAAACCCCTAAACCCTAAACCCCATAAACCCCACACCGAGTTCACAAGATTTTCTTATTTCTTTATATCATTTATCCAAATCTCACATAACTCACGCGGCCCACCCCTCCCTAAATCCCGCGATTACAGCTCCGCATTCTAACCACCCGGGCCGTCCGCACCTCCCACGACCGCTGCAAGATCAGATCGGAGACGCCGGTCGCCCACGGAATACAGGAGTCGGCGGCCACCGCCAACGTGATCTGAGGGCTCGGACGTCCGTGTTCTTCTCACCGCCTCCTCCTCGCGTGAACGTGTCGTTTTTCCTTTGCGCCGTCGACCGCGCTATACCAGCACTTACAGTTTCCGACGCACTAACCACCGCCATCTACTCGGTGGCACCATCTCCGAGATAAGGTATTAGCTGATCGTAACTCTTTATAATCGTTGTCCGCCGATGCTTTAGTTGTTGAACCCGCATAGGTTTTGCACCCAAATAGGTTCTGTGCTTAAACCCATAAGTGGATCATATGTTAAATGACCCAGTTAATTTTGTTAAAATTAATTCTCTGCTAATTTTGTTATACATTTTCCAATTTTGTTCAGATTAATTGAGCCTGATTTTATCATTGCATACGAGGCAGCAATGTCAGTTTCAGATACGAACCTTAATAATGGAGAAAAGCCCATCTCCGAAATTACCGATGCGGTAAGTAATTTACTGTTTGTGTACAATCGTTTCGTACACATAATTCATGTGTACTCAGTAATATTTAATGGCATGTAACAGGAACTCGCCGAAAAGCATGGTCATATGAAGTTAGTATGCTCACAGACAAGGTTCGGAAAAACCATGAAACTGTTGTCACAAGACCACAAAAAGTACATCATATCAGAAACCAGTCTTGGCGGTCTAACCCAGATGCGTGAAGTGACTCTACGGTGCATAATGTTGGTTAGACTAGCCAAGAGCATAGATATGGACACGCAATCCATTACCATCGGTAAAACGCCAATTCCTATAACAAAATAGGACGTGCAAGGTATATTTGGCATTCCGATAGAAGGGGAGGATATAGAGCCACATCTGGAAATGCAAACTGAAACAGAATTGTTTACCGCCTATGCAAACAATGGGCAAATTTTGATTGCTGACCTTGAAACGGTGATCCGAGCTTCCAAAGCCCCAGAGGGCGATTTCCTGAGGCGGTTCATTCTGTACGCAATTGGTACTGTTCTAGCACCAATAGCACAACATTATGTGGACTCGAAATTTCTCAACCTCATTACAGATCTTGAAAACCTTCGGAAATTTAACTGGGGATGTTTCACACTTAATCACTTCTTCAAGTCCGTTCACAAGTTTAGAAATCGAGATCACGTAAATCTACAAGGAAATCTAATTCTGCTCCAGGTTAGTGATAGATCACTACTTAATGTCCTTTAATTATTGTTCTGTTGCATATCTGTATGGTGATGAACTAATTTATTGTGTAGTATTGGTACTGGGAGCACGTGCGTAGTGGCCGATTGATGTATGCTTCTAGACCCCCTCCATTGATCGCACGATGGGACGAAATGATGGCTACTTTAAGAAGCGATGCTTACGAGAAAGGAGGTCTTCATAACGAGCTGGTACCTATCTACAATTGAACTTTCTATATCCGATCTTTTATTTGGCACTAATGGTTCATTATATTTAAAAAAAATAGGTTGTCATGGAAATTTGTGCTCCTCAACGACCGTCCGAGAATTCTAATAATTTTCCAAGAAAAAAAGATGAACATCTGCATCAACATGATTCGTATCGAGCACCATCACAAGGACAGCAATTTAGTAGCCAGCAAGTATGTACTCCAAAGACTATTTGTTTTTGCAATATCACAAATAGGTGTCATGGAACCTCATTCATTTAGCTATTGTTACCAACGGGGTTTTATTTTGTTTACACAGATTGAAATGGTAGTTGAAGTCATGAATGCACGCATTGCTGATCATGAAAAGAAGGTATGCAGGAAGTTAATGAAAATTGAGCACAGATTTGATGTCAAATACCAGACTCTAGGTGAAGACTTGATCGACATGAAGACTAAAACTGGCACTAATCCTAGGTTGTCGAAGGCCGAGGACGAAATTAAAGACTTAAGGAGGGAACTCCATGTATGTCATACTATGCATTTTGTATTTTTTATGAATACGTTCCTTCATGTTCATTATTGTTTGCATTGTTACAGGACTTAAAATACGAATTTACAAGGAACCGACAATCAGTGTCACAGAAAGGAGGCGTGCAGGTGATCAAAATTGGCCCAACACGTTAATATCTAAAAGTAACAAACTAATGATGAACTACCTTTGTTCATTGTAGGATCAAGTCAATGTGTGCAATTCATCCCTGACAGGAACTCCTAGGGCTAGCCAATTCACGACAGGGACTTCGAGTACACCAAGTGCAAGACATGTGACGGAAAACAATGAGGAACCACAATTAACTCCGATGAAGCCTGTCTTTGGTAATGATTACAAGTTCACGGATGAGGACATAGAGACAGTCGTTTACATCCACGGAACATATGACCCTGTTGAAATAGCTAGAATCGGAGACATTTCCCTCACAGCAGAAAATCTGAAGCGAAATTTGGACGAGAAATACATTTATGGTGATGTAAGCCCATTATACTCTATTCTACATCATTACTGCAACAACTGTCTTATTATTGTATGATTGAAAATTTGGCAGGTTATTATGGCATATGCTCTCATTAGCCAAATTGAGAATGATACTACCTCAATCATATCCCCTCAAGAAACCGAAAAGCTGTTACAAATGAAGGGGGTGGTTCCTGTTGGACGTGCAGCCTCATGGTTAGCTCGTGTAGCAGGAAAATTTGTAGGGCGCCGAAAGGTACACGTTTTCCACACTTTCATAGTTTACGTACACACTGTACACGACAAATTTCGGTTCTCAACCCAACCCAAATTTTACTGTAGGTGCATGTCCCACTCAATGTACACCAAAACCATTGGATGCTAATGATGTTTAATTTTGACAAAAAAGAAATTCAGACTCTGAACTCCATGAATTATCATTGCGACAAGACCAAGGAAGATTCTCTTGTAAGTGTTCTCTTGCTGCCTCTTTTGATCCGCATGGAACATGAGCTCCCAAAGTACCGTAACCCTATGTATAACTCATCGAACCCTAGGTGGACTCGATTCAGTTCTGCATTGACGAAGCTGTCAAGAAAGGGTTGATATCACCAGCTAATAACATCAATTTTGCCAAATGGACCAAAAAACGCTATGAGAACATACCACAACAGACCGATGGGTACGCATGGCCTCATAAATTATTATTTGCGTACACGAATAAGATTACTGATCTTTAACTAAACATCGCAGGACTTCCTGTGCGGTTTGGACACTGCAGTACATGTTGTCATGGAACGGGGATGAAATGACCAATATTTTGAACCAGGTAATTGAATGCCTAATTTAAATTTATACTTTGTTTAGCTTGAAAGCTATGCTGACGTCAGTGTCGGTTATCCAATATAGGCAAGGATAGATATTTTCAGGTGGAAAATATGTACAGCCTTACTGCATTCAAATTACAATGCGCTTCGTCTCGAATCATATAAGTTCCCCATAACGTTTAGCGCTACATGAAGAATATATCATTTATTTCATAAGTCTCATGATTAGAACTAACGCAGCACTCTCTCTTATACAGAACGAGGTGTACGATGCCCAGCAAGCAGTTCTACCTGATGCTTCAGAAGAGGATGTACAATTAGTCAACAATCCCGATGGTTCCAACGAACCTGACACATCCAACTCCCAGAAGGATACCGGTGTAGCCAACTCCCCCAAAAATGGTGCACCCAACTCCCCCAAAAGGAAGAGAGCACGTGGACGCCCGAGAAAGCTAGTCGATCCCGAGCAAGCAGCAAAAACAAAGAGTCTTAAAGAACTGAAACTTAAATTTGACAGCAAGACCATAGCCAACCAAGTGTCTTCGTTACCATCACGGTCACGCAGAGAGCATAAACCAGCACCAGCTTTATTGAGCCCATTCAAACACAAATAGGTAGCATCAATTGATACATGCTCATGCTCATGCTCTACTTCTAGCATCATTTGATACACGTTTAGTTCTTATCAGAAAGTGGAAATAGGTACTTTTGGCAATCATGAGCATCCTCTACTTATTGCAATATCTAATGCATTGATACATGCTCATGCTCGTGCTCTACTTTTAGCATTATTTGATACACGTTTAGTTCTTATCAGAAAGTGGAAATAGGTACTTTTGGCAATCATGAGCATCCTCTACTTATTGCAATATCTAATGCATCATCAGTACAAAAGCTTGATTTGGCAATAGGTGGAATCGGCAATCATTTGCATGCTTTCATTTTGTCAAAAATTAATGCATAGTTCAGTTGTAATTGCTCATAGATATGGTAGGAACATGCTGAGTTATACACTAAACATAGTCATGCCAAGCTATAACTACCATAGTCATATTATGACAGTTCCTAGCATGCATCACCGTACGGCAGAATAACACAGCAACCATAACATATACCACCGTACGATACTTGAGTTGCTAAGGCCTTGTACAATGCAAGGTGCTTAGGGGAGTTGCTTATAGAAATAAACCAGGCTTTTCTTAAGCACATGTGCTTATTTGTACAGGGTAGACGCATAACTAGGCGTCTCTCCTGTAGACATAGGCACCGGTGCTTCAGAAATACCCTGTTTATTTTTCTAAGCACCACCCTAAGCATCTAGCATTGTACAAGGCTTAAACATGCATCACCAAAATAGTATTAACAACTAGGAACACTAAACCAGAGTAGCAGCAAACTCTTAACATAAACAGCAGATCAACCACCGCTCAGCATAGGTTCAGACACACCATAGGACATCATTTTTAGACTCCAACAACAAACAAACATACATAACATAACAGGACACGGCAGTCCTGGGGCAGCAGCAGCACTCTAGCAGCACATCACTTCTCTCCCTTCTTCAATGCATGTTGTAGGGCTCATTGACTTTGACAATCTCGAGGAAGCGTGCATAGGCAGCATGTTTAGCCAGAGTACTAGCGTCATGCTTCTTACCATGTCCATTGCTAGTGCTGAAGGCATGCTGGATCATGCCATCTATGCCGCCACCGATCAACTTGCAACAGAAAGGGCACCCAATCTTGCCAAAGAAACGGTACTTGATCTTCCCAGCAATCAGATGCCTCAGGGTGTACCGGCTCTTGCTGTGCCTGCTGTCCATGCTGTAGTCCACGTCGTCGTCATCCTCCTGTGAATTAGTGAATTAGTACACATAGAAGAACTCAGCTAATCTATTATGGTACATTGACTTTAATTGCAATGTTTTGAAAGTACACATGTGTAACATGGCAACTATCTATTTGCTAGAAACAAGGCGTATGTGCACATACATAATTGAGCCAAAGAAACTAACATGTATAAATATGGACGGTGGAATAGTTGCATTTATAGATTAGTGCACAACTAGTACATAATTAACACATGAAAGACTTCATGAAGTGGCTTGGTTTAATGATATTTGATACTTGTTACAGGTGTAATTCTTCTTGGACCAAGTATCAAATATGGTAGAAGAAACCATTATTCTTTCTGACAGCGGCAATACTACTTCTCCAACATTGTTAGACCCTGATAAGTTTCAGAAGGAAATTGGTAAAGGAGCTATGGGGTGTCTCACTGCTCATATTGATGAGAGATGTGGCTGTGATCATCTAGATAACATACTGTGGAAAATTGGCTAGATGAAATGTTTTGATTTTTTGGTATCCAGTGGATATGTACTGTCAGCCCATAATTATTAAGGGAGCGATCACTTCCTTTGCAAAATGGAAAGCTGTATGGAATTTTCAAATGGATCATCTACGAACATGTGTGCAAACTAATCATATATGAACATGTGTGCAAATTAATTCATCTACATAAACTAAAATGAATCAGGAACTGCAGCATTTTGTCACTGTCCTTGGGAAGCCAATGGAGAATCCTGCCATATATCCATTGTTTAACCCACTTTTTCATTAATGTATCCCTGCCATGAACATTTTCTTGTATTTGGGTTCATTACCCCACTTCTTTCATTAATGTATCTCTTGTGAAACTTATGCTCATCTAGTTAACAAGACAAGCCCCAATGCCATGAAAAAAACCAGAGTATCTGCTGGAATCAGAATGTGAATCAGATTTAAAAATCCACATCCAACATGAAGATCTATGCTAGATCCCTACAATCCTACATACGTAGAACTAGCACGCCCAAGTGAAATTGATGCTCATCTAGTTTACAAGAAAAACCCCAATGTCATGAAAAAAATAGAGCAAAAAACAGAGTACTACCTCAGATAGCTCGTCGATGGCATCCTCGTCGAAGTCGCTGCACTTCCTGCTATCTAGGTCAAACTCCTTTATGGCATTCTCCTCCATGAGCTCTTCGATTTCGTCATGCACCTTCCGCTTACGCCTTCTCATCTCCTCCTCCTCCAGATCTTCCCCGACCTTGTACTCGCCGATGGGTGCCTCGACGGCTGTGATGGCAGCGGGAGCAGGCACAACGGTCGCTGCACCGCCAGCTTCCGCCGCTACGACGGACTCAGCCGCTGCACCCACGGCTACAGCTACGGCAGCAGACTGTTGTGCTCCGATGGTTGCCTCCGGCTCGTCCGCCGCATCTTCACGCCTGCGCTTCATCGTCGGTCGAAGAAAGGAGGAGGGAGGCATAGGAAGGGAGGAGGGTGGTGAGGAAGGAGGAGGGGGTGGTGAGGTGGTGACGAAGGAAAAGAGGGTGGGGAGAGGACGAGGGTTTTCTACCCGATTTGGGGAAGAAATGCACTGCTCCTGCCTCTTGGAGTTACCGAGAAGCCGCGGGTGCCGATTTGACTTGACACACCCACCCAGCCGTCCCCATTCCACGTGGGGACGTGGCGGTTGTGCACGCGGTCCTGCACCTCCTGCGGTTTGCCATCAATTGCTATCGGTCTCACAAGTGGGTCCCCTTGTCATCCACACAACCGAGCCACCACATGTACCACATTTTTCTTTCTCCCCGTCTCGACCACTCCACATTTTTCTTTCTCCCCTTCTCGACCAGCGCCGCCGCCGTCGCCGCCATCTCTCGACGACCCCTCTCTTTGCTGCCGGTGCGTGGCCGCCGCCAACTCTGGCAAGTACGTAAGATCTCCCCTCTTCTTCCCTTCCCCAACCGCGTCTCCCTACGGAGGCGGATTTGAGCCGATTGGTTTGGACTGAAACTTAGTTTTTGGATTGGATCTTGATTTGGTTTCTATGGTTTGAGACCAAATCAATCAATTAGTTTGAGCCACCACTACCACCTACTACTGCTTCAAATCCAAGAGCCGCTGTTGCTGGCCGGAGCTCGTCGCCTCTCTCGAGCTTTGACGCCATGTCTGATCTAGATTCATGACGTGCCCTCGCGTATGGCTTTGTCCACGGTTTGAACCTTTGGATTCAATCCAAAAGTTGAAAACGGTTTGGACTGGGTTGGATGACGAGCATGTATAGTTTGGTTTGGTCTAGATTCTAAATGAAAATATCTGGATTGGTTTGGTTTTGATGTGTGCTGTGGATTGGACTGGTTTTAGTTTGGATGCCGAAATATTCCCAGGTTTAGATGAGACGGGCATTGCATTGTCATTGGCATTGCTTTATTACGTAGATGATAGATAATAGATTGATTGGCCATTGCCAGTATAGGTTATCACTATGATTTATTATATGTATGATCTTTGTATTGTACTATGTACAATTCAACTTAGAGTTCAACACGTTCTGTGTAGAATGGAGGAAGCACAATGTGGACGCTGCAACTCACGGTGCCGGACTAGCCTTTCTACTGCCACGCTGTTCGGCATCTACTTCCAGCCTTCTTTTGTTTTTGCAGCGGTAACAATTTATATGAACCTTCTGACAGTACATTCTTTTTGTTTTTTTGCTATTTCCACTAATGTATTGTGTCTGTTATTTGTTTTTATCTTACATAGATCGTACCATGCAATGTGAGATTGGCATTCAATGAGCTTGTCGCAGACACCGTGACCTTCGATGCTCTTGGGGGCCCATACACTATGCAGGTCGAGAAGGGGCGAAAGATAACCCAGATAGGAGGAGATGATTGGGATCGTTTCATCGCCCGCAACCGTCTTAGTGGGGGTGAAATGATCAGCTTCTCCTTTAGAAAAGATAGGCCCATGATTTCTGTTATCTATCTAAATTTGATTCCGGATAGTGAGGATGAAGTTCATGAGGAGGAAGATGGTGCTGAGTCAGATGATGACGATTCTGATGATGATGAGAACCCACTTGTTGAATACCTGTATGCCCAAGGACTCAGACTGGGTGACGAGGAAATCGGCAACCTCTGGGACATGCTTCCGCTACGTGAAGACTACCTAGGGAAGCCATTCGTGACCCGCCTCACAAGGACGAATGTTAAACGGCATATCATGGTATGTTACTTAGTGTGGTAATTACATGATATACATGCTTAGTTAGTGTAGTAGTTCATATGATATGCAAGTTGTAGTACTGTGATGAGAGGCCTTGTTTAGAATTCATTTAGTGAAGAATTTTATGACATGCATGTAGTGTAGTAATATGCGATGATATGCTTAGTGTACGCAGTAATCTAATAATATGCCTAATTACTGTAGTAATTTGATGCTTGGCGTATAGTGTACTGATGTGATGATATATATGCTCAGTGTTGAATCCAATGATATATGTGTCTTCAAGTGTATGCTTTGTTGATAATTGCACGTGACATGATCATATATCATGTCAACTGTTTTGCTATTTCCACTAATGTATATGATCATGTCAACTGTTTTCAGAAATTACCTAAGAGGTTACTTGATAGCTGTGGCATCGACCCGGACGAAGATGGCATGGCTGCTGGACTACGCCTTACCAGAACGGGCTCCATCACCAGCTGTGCCTATGCAGTGGACACGGACGGTCGCACTGTCTTGAGCAGGGCAGGGTGGAAGAAGTTCCTTCGTGCCAAGAATCTTCGGGTAGGACAGGCCATCCTACTCACTGTTGCGAACACCCGTCGCCATGACTTGAGGATGATGATCACCATCCACCTCATTTAGAATTGCGGTGGGCCATGTATCAATCTCAAATGAACTTGTTATGTTAGCTCTTGTTTGCGAGTACTTGTCGTGTATTACCGTACCTATATCTACTCATATCTAGGTACTATTGCTTGTGATGGATTGCAACTATTATTAACTGGTACCTAATGCTCTACTAGCTATGATTATTCCACTGTGTGATGTTTTATAGGCTGTAGTGTGACATGGTAACTGTTATATATGGTAGAGGCTTGTCTCTAAGACCTTGTACAATGCAAGGTGCTTAGGGATGTGCTTCCACTGTGTGATGTTTTGTACGTGCCAGGTTGTAGTATGAAATGCTAACTGTTCTATATGGTAGTGGCTGGTCTCTAATTGGACCGACATGTTGAACTAGTATCAATGGTAGAGGCGTTTCGTTATGCGCCACATCCAATAGTTCACATAATTAATTATCCAAAGATTAAGGTATGAAACCCTTGGTCATACATAGCAACATTTCGTTCCTACAAATTAAGGTACTTCCACATTCAAACTAACTAATACTACAAATTCAAAGGAACTACTTAATACATTAACAGCACATAGGGAAGTAGCACTAGTCCAATGGCTTGAGAAATGACGAACAAAAACTGAAAGAAGAAGGATCAGCCAGTAGCAGCACCATCAGCCTCCCAGCCTCACAACTTCAGCCAGCCTGGTGAACTCCAGGTTTTTTCCTGCAAAACACACATATGATGTTGGAGGCAAGAAAATAAATATGCCAGGGGTCTTGTCATGGCATCTAATCGCACGGAATGCTAGTACAAATGATGGAGAACAAAACATCCAACATGAGCAAATTCATAGGAGTTCTAGATCCATGGATACCATCAAGAAAAAATGCTCAGTTTTAATTCAGACACAACACTAGGTGAAAACATGCATATTTCATATCAGCAACATTGATATGGCATCTTTGCAAGCTTGGGTCAGTGACTTGTCTTGTGTTTCATGGCATGACAATAATTTTAACAATAAATAGACATGAAATTGACCCAAACTCATGTACAAAGTTAGGCCATATGATGCATGGATTAATTCACACATAAATGACAAAATGCCAACTTTGTATAGAATTTGC
Source organism: Triticum urartu (assembly GCF_003073215.2). Taxonomy (NCBI): domain Eukaryota; kingdom Viridiplantae; phylum Streptophyta; class Magnoliopsida; order Poales; family Poaceae; genus Triticum; species Triticum urartu. The sequence continues at coordinate 31,190,377 of NC_053028.1, read as the reverse complement.
AGTACTGAAATATTTCAGTGTGTACCGGTGTGTACTGAAACTGCAGTAGTGAAATAATTCAGTGGGCATCGTTGTGTACTGAAATTGTAGTAATGAAATATTTCAGTGCCTACCGATGTGTACCGAAATATTTCAGTGTCTACCACCACTACAACATTACAAATTTTGCCTAGGGCAGTACCGAAATATTTCAATGCCTACCGGTGTGTACCGAAATATTTCAGTGTCCACCACTGCAACATTACAAATTTTGCCTAGGGTAGTAACGAAATATTTCAGTGCCTACCGGTGTGTACCGAAATATTTCAGTGTCTACCACTACAACATTACTAATTTTTCCTAGGGTTCATATGATGCCTAGGGTTCACATACATCATAATCCATCCTCCAAATCCATGTACTCAAATGTTCATGCAATTCATTGAGATTAAAATGCCATCTAGCCTTCCCTCTCTGAAATATTATGATCAGTATCACCATGATGTAAGCACGAGCACTAGAAAGATGAGGAGTGGGGAAGCTTACTCTAAACATAGCTACCGTCGCCGTTCAGACGAGGAGAGCGGCGAGGGAAGCGTGGAGAACGGCGGGGAAGCGAGGTCGCGACCATTGTCCTCCTCATCTTGCGCTTTGAAGTCTCCGGTGACTCGGTTGGAGGCTGCATAATCTGCAACGGCACCTCGTGCACGGTGGGTTCCTGATCAAGTGGATGCTCTACCCTGGATCTGAACGCCCACCACCTCCACCTGGTTCACTCGCTGGACGAATTGTCCTACTCCATCGCCCAGAGGAGGATCTCGATCTTCTGAATCGGTTGCGCGGGCTGGGGGAAAAGCTTTGCCCTCTCCTTCTTCATCAAAATCTTGAGAGTGGCCATTGCCGACCAGCTCATCTGCCTTGTGTTGTCAAACCAAGAACGGATCTCCCTCAACCTGGCCAACTTGACCTGGTCGCCGCCGGCGATCTACACGAAGTCGGTGTTCTCGCCGCCGGCCATCAGCTCGATCTGCCGTGGAAGTGGGGGTGGGGGTGGGTGGGGGGGTTGCCTGAGTGGAGTGAAGTTGCAGCGGCAAGAAGGAGGAGATGACTGCGGTGGACATGGACGAGAGGGAGGAGATGGCCGCCGATGAGTAATTATGGGATGTGTAGCACCATGGCGGCGGTTATTCATTCAACGAGAGGGGCGGCGCGTGCAAATTTTCCTAGGACTAAACTGCCCCTAGATTAAAACGCGTCCCCACCTTGTCACGAGTACCGGCCCCACTCGTTTTAGTACTTTCGCGTACTTTCATCGGAGTACTACCCAGTACTTCTTATTTGTCTGCCGTTAGATCGACATCAACGAACGGTTCTAAAAAAGCCCAACCACTCTAAAACTTGTATGGAACAGATTGATGAAGAAATTACTTTTTTTAGAAAAGGGGATTGCCCCGGCTTTTGCATCACAAGATGCACACAACCATTGATGGACAAACGCATCGAGGTGCAGCTGGAATTCAAGTATTCAACAGCAAGGTCTCTCATGAGTTACATCAACTGTCTAAGCAGCTTTGATTGACCCAGACGGCGACGTGTGCTAGTGCGCAAGGCCAGCTCGCTGTCGGATTCATCCGCTCCACCAGCCATGTCTTAATTCGAAGATCGGACGACACTGATCTCTTAGCATCGGTCTCAGTAGTCGCCGCTCCACAAACAATGCCATCAGCAGCCGCCGATTGGTGGAGAACTACCGTTTCCCCTGATGCATCGCTCAGACTACCTCCTCAGGCCATCAGAACCGACACATTAGCAAGCACAAGTGAGAATTTATACACCATGCCACCGAAACACGACTTTCCACACTTTGATGGAGAAGCACCTCGAACATGGCTAGATCATTGCATTTGCCTATTTCGAGTTGTACCAGGTGCCGGTTCACAAACGAGGTTGCTGTGGCGACGCACTACGTCGAAAGCAACGCACTATGCCGGTTACAGGCATTTCGTATAACACGTCCTGTGCTCACCTGGAACGTGTTCCGGCTCGAGACTTACGAAGAATTAGGCCCCCAAAAATTGAATCCTTGATGCACAAGTTGGTGATGCTCCACGAGACTGCCTCGGTGGCCGACTATTGCCAGCAGTTCGAGTCGTAAATGTAGAATATCCTGGATTTGGACACTACCCTTAGTGCGAAATTCATCATGACAAAGTTCTTGCTGGAGCTCAAGGATGATCTGCGCATCCAGACTCCATCGGGCATTACCACAGCGGCGGTGTTTGCTCGAATCTAGGAGGAAGAGCTGGAGATGCAGTGCCATCGTTTCCGTCATGCACCTACAGGCCGCCAACAAGGTCTTTCTCTCTTTCACTCGCAAAAACAACATGGTATTTTTTCCATGCAGCACAAAATAATCGAGGGATCATCAGTGCAAACGCTTTTCACCGGTGCTCACCACCGGGGGGTGTTTGGTGAGGTCCTCTCCGAGGAGCCCGTGGTTTCCTTGCATTTCCTAGGTGAACCCAGGGGTGGGCATTCGGTAGAAACCAAAAATTCGGTTTACACCATTCGGTTTTTTTATTAATTCGGTTAGTAAAACAAAAAACCGAAATTAACAACAAAAAACAGCTAACCGAAAATTCGGTTAACCGAAGATTCGGTTCAGTTTTCGGTTTATACCGAACTTTTGCGTTGTTGCTGACAAGCTACAGCGCAAATACTTACCCAGCCCTGAGACCTCTTATATAGCTGAGGACCTTATCCGATTTGGCATAGCCGGTCGATGTGGGACTAAACAAATGAGGCAGTGCGCTGCTGCTGCACACCCACCGGCACGATTGGGCCATTAAATTTACATGCACAGCCCAGGCCTATGGCCCAAAAAGCTCTAGCTGGCTGGTTTAGCTAGCACGTGGGTGGGTGTCTCAAAAAAAATGCTAGCACGTGGGTCTGCGCACAGGAAAAGTAGCTCGCACCTGGGCTAGCTAGACGAGCGCGTGGCCGCAAGTGGCCGTCGGCTTCACGGGACGTGTTGTCTACTGCCTTGAGTATTGAATCGCTCGCGACTTCGGTTTTTTCTTCGGTCATCGGTTTCATACCGAACCTACCGATTTGAGTTGGTTATTAAACAAAAAACCGAATTTTACTGTAGCAGCAGCAAAAACCGAAAATTCGGTTTATTCGATTTCGGTATCGGTTCGGCATTCGGTTCATCGGTTTTTATGCCCACCCCTAGGTGAACCAACAGTACCTAGAGGATGCTCCTGTTGTTCTACTCTGGTGGCATGGATAGCTTCGTCAATACAACGTTCTTTGCGCTCTGGTGGCCATTCCGGTGGTAGCCGTCCGCGCGCGTCGGCAATTGTTAGCGCCTCACTTGCGACAACCTAGTGCCGTGTTACATTGCCATGCACAGGGCCATGACTTCTACAGGGTGATTAACCTGGCATGTATGATGGAGTGGAGCGCGTCACGGGAGGTTATCCAGTCGCTGCCGGAGCGGCGCCCCCTCCTCCATGCTCTACCCTCGCCGTCGCCGATCCGCGCCGCCGGGCAAAGCCTGGCTGGTGCTGGCGGCAGCGGGGCCATCTCTCCTCTCCGCATGTGGGGGCTCGGTGCGGGCCGGCAATCCAGGGCGGGGGAGCGGCAGCGTCGCGGAGAGCTTGGAGGCGGCCGGTCTTCGGTTCTTCGTCCCACTCGTGGAGGCCTGTTCACGGCTGCAGCTCTCGCGTGGGTTGGCGGCAGCCGGTGCCGGCACTTGCCAGATCCGGCCCGTCCGGATCAGGGGAGTCCTGTGGTGGTTGCCCCTACTGTTCTTTGTGCTCCAAAAGTTTGGTTTGCTTCATGCCGGCCTCCTCGATCTGGACATCGACGGGTTCCGGTCTTCTACTCGGAGATCTCAGCTTTTGGCGCATGACGCCACTGGATATCTAGATCAAAATTGATTCGGTCGGGCGTGCCCTCATCTTTGGCTAGAGAGGGTTCATGAGGGCGTGGCGCGAAGCTTCGCTGCCTTGCCAGGTCATGGGACATGTCTAAGTATAGATTTCCACGACATTGATAGTGGTGAAGAAAATCATGGTGGCTGCGATTGGAGACTTGTAACGACAGAGAAGAGTTTTGGCTGCATTGAAGAATGGCGGCACGGGTTTTTTCCTGTGTGTCGGGTGTTTAAGACTTGCAGCGGTAGCCTTGGCAGGAGGGGGCAGCAACATAGGTGGGCAACATTTTGGAGGGTGCTCCCGAGTACCGAGCCACGATCTTCAGGGTGAAAGCCCAAGGTATGGCCTTCATTGGTTGTATCTGAAAATGGTCCTGCGAAGCCATTGTTTTTGGGATCTCGGACTCTCTCCAGGGTGAAACTCAAGATCCTTGATCGGGCGACGACAACGCTTGTGCTTTGTTTTCTTCCTGGAGGCGTCACTTTTGGAGAACATCTTATATAGCCCAGCTGTTGTCTTTGGTGGTGGTTAGGGTGTTGATGTTGTGAGTTTTTCATCAATGCGATGGGGTCTTTGTTTTTTTTATTTTTCTCTCTTTTCTTATTTTCGTTCTTAGCTGTGTGCATCCTTGATGTCTTTTGATGTCTTGTTGGTGCAGAGGCTGGGTGTAATTTGTATCTTCACGATATTAATATATTCCCCTTATAAAAAAACTGTATGATGAAGTATTTGGCATCGTCTGGCGGACGGCCCAATGCTATGTGACTGGCTCACAAAGACGATTGAGTTCTTGTGCAAGGGGTCATGCACCTGGAAGGCGTCAGTGCGGAGGAACCTATGACGAGCACCGCCATGGACGTTTACACACTTAGGTAGTGGCATGAAGAGAGAAAAATTTGGGCAGCTGCTCTTGACGATATTAGTGCTGCTTCCAAGTAGTCCCCTCATGCTCCAGTCTCGGGCACTATTTGCCCCATCCCGATGGAGTTCAAGGACGTGTTCGTGGAGCCGAGATGTCACACTTGATCCTAGTGCTGCGCCAATCAATACCCCTCCGTACCGGTAGTCGCCACTTAGAAAGGATGAAATCAAGCGCCAAGTGTTCAAGATGCTCCGCACAGGGGTTATCGCCCAGACCATGAGCCCCTACGTTGCGCCCATGCTCTTGGTTAAAGAAAGACGGAACTTGGCACTTTCACGTCGACTACCGCCGGTTGAAAGTTTTGACCGTCAAAAACAAGTTTAGGTTGCCCATCGTCAATGAGCTCCTTGATGAAATGGCCTGCATTGCCTTCTTCACCAAGCTGGCGTGGCGTTGGCTATTATCAAATTTGGATGAGCGAGGAGAAACCAACATTCAAGACGCACCATGGACACTTGCACTACTTCATCATGATGTTCCGCCTCACTAATGTGCTGGCAACGTTCCAGTGTTTGACGAACACTGTGTTTTAGAACAAATTGTAAGTTTGTGATCATATTTTTGGATGATATCCTAGTTTATAGTCACACCATGCAGGACCACGAGGAGCACCTGTGCACCATGTTAAGTATGTTACAGTACCATCAGCTCTACGCCAAGGAGTCGAAGAGCTGATTTGCTCAACCACGCATCGAGTATACCTCGGCCACGTCTTCTCATGGGGAGGAGGGTCGCAGCGGACTAGGGCAACATCAGTGCGATGCACGACTGGCTGGTTCCATCTAGTGCCACCAAGATCCCCGACTTTCTCATCCTCACCGACCTTTACCGCAAGTTCATCATGCGGTATGGACACTTCGCCAAGGCCCTCATGTGACTCCTGCGGTTCACGTTATCCAAGCAAGCGCAGCTCACACTCAACCTTCTGAATCATGTAATGGTGCATACTATGGTGCTCTCCTTTCCAAAGACAAGAGAGAGTTATTGAGTAGTAACAGTTTACAGGGATACGTGGCGGATTCGAAACCGTACATGCCTCTCTTTGTAGTGGAAGGTGGAAAAATTAACTATAGCATGCGCCTCTCTATTTTGCTCTCCTCGTGCGTGGCAAAAGGTGGACAACTACAAAAATCCCTTCTTCACCTCTATATTCTTCAAATTTGTTCAACCACCATATTTCCAAGCTCGTGGACAGTGTTACTATTAGGGACCTCACACAAGTCCACCAGTGTCCTAGCCCAAGGACGATGCTCGGCCCAAGAGAGCAAGGTGGTGAACTATCGCTTCATAGACCAGATTGGGGATGTGGCAAAGTGCAAAGAAATGAGGAACTCCGTGTTCTTTCAAAAATACGCTCTTGTTCGTCTAAAAAAACCTCCTGTTCTTTCCATGTTCCAAGATAGGGCACCAAGTTCTTGGATAAAAATATTGACTAGCAGTAAGGTAGTAACAAATACATGTGGAGGCTGTGAGATTCCACCGGTCGGAGCTGGGGAAGCTAACTAGAACCCCTGTGGTCAAAGTTTTAAGGGCATTTGACCGTCAAACGCCCTTAAAACTTTACGAAATATAAAAATGCTAGGGTTCAGTCACAATAAGGTACTATACGCCAAAAATAACCAACATGGCAGCTTGGATGCTTTGTACAGCAGAGAACTACAACCTTCCTTAGTAGAGTAATACTACACTTACCCACGTAATACTCCCTCTGTAACGAAATATAAGACATTTTTGCTATTTAAAGAACTAGTTCATAGGCTGAGGTGGTGGGCTATGATGGTTCTCGCCCACACGCTGGTATGGGCAGGAGTGTGTATAATGAAAACAAAGGTGAATTCTGACACCCAAAACAGGGTGATTTATGGGGAAATTGCACGTTCGTCCATAAACCCCATCCGTAGGTTTAGCAGTTTCTTTTTAGCTGATCCAAACATATACATAGCTCCATATCATGCCAGATTGGGTGGTTTATGCTCTTTAGAGGTCTCCACGGAACTTACAGCAAAGAACATGTGATGTAAGTTTTAGTAGGTTGGACATGGGCTCCTGATCTCCTCCCTCCTCGATCCCCTCCCTCTCGATCCCCTGTCCCCTGAACCGGTGTAGTGCGTCGAGCTGCTGGCGCCCCTCTCCTTGCCACCGCCGGAGCTCCGCAGGGCACAGCCTAGGCGGGGGATGATGGTGGTGGCAAGGTCTTCCTCCTCTGGAGCTCGGGGTGTCTTGGACGTGTGCATCGTCCGGCGTAGGCAGCGCAGCGGTGAGGACCTTTTTGCCATCAACGGCTCAGCCAGGCGGGTCAGCGGTTCCGGGTGATGGTGCGGCTCCGGTCGTGCGCTTTCGTGGCAGCAGATGTCACCCATGAGTGTGCTGGATGAAGGAGCATGTCGATCTGGTGGTCCAACAAGGGATGTGCGTGAATTTCCAAGCGAAATCTTGGTTCGGCCTGGGCCGAAACAGTCAACGGTGGCGCCTGCAAGCGTGGTTCCTCGTTGGAGGCATTGTGGGACAAGTCGCATTCCCTATGTGCCACATGGGAAATCCCATATTCAAGCTTTCAGGATCAGATGATGGCGAGGTTCTTGCGTCGTCACTCCCATGAGGGCATCATCTTTGGGGTTGTACACCGCCTGGAGGGACAAGTGGATAGCATGTTGGCTGGGCGCACGTCTGCATTTTCTTGGCGTGCAATAACCAAGGTGGATCGGCGTGCCATGTACAGTATTGACGATGGCGAGTCTTAGTGGCAAGGTGCAACAGGGTCTCAACACTGGATAACGTTCGACGGGCACCCGAGAGGCATGATGTCTGGCGCTGTGGTGGCGTCGACGACAGAAGAGTCTGGCAAGATTAGTGCATTGATTGCTTCTGAAGATGAGATGGTGGAAGAAGGCGGAGACATATTCTACAGCGTGCACATGCGGTGCATGTTCAGGGTCTGCTAGACCAGATGGTGCTCCCGGCTAGCCGACGGGTGGCTTGTTGAGGCCACCGGATTTCTTGGTGTGCGTGGCGCACGGTTAGGGCCCATTATCAATCTTGTAGTTAGGGCGACGGTTTTCATCAGGAAGGCGACTTTGTGTTGATCTATTTATTTATTTTGTAAGATCTTGTTGAATAATGCAATAAAGATGGATGTATGCATCGCTGAATGCCGATCGAGGCCGAGGGTAATGCTCTTTTTCAAACAAAACCAGTGAAGAACATCAACTGGTGCAATTTTTTTTACAACAAGTGCTTTTTTTTTGACGGAACATATAAGTGCTTAATATGCCCCTTCATTATCCCTAATACCTTTTGATGAAATCTTTAGATTAGTATTGTTTTTTCTATAGGAAATTGTAGGGGCATCCAGCTACAATATAAATAGGAAGCCAAATTGTAGTGTTTTCAGTCTCAGTGTCGCAGTTCATTTTCAACTACTATGAAGAAGAAAATTGTTATCCTTCCTGATCGCCGGCTGATACACAACGAAGCATTCAGATTAAGTATCGCGCCAAAATTTCAACAATTCAAACTAGTACTACGTTTATGATATCCTCTTGGCGAGCACGTAAGGGTGTGCAACCCTGTGCACTTGCAACATAACATATTGTGTGCATGAGTGTTAGGGGCGAATTTAGGCAACAGATGAGTTGAAAAAGAAAGGGTGATGGCCTGGCCGGTGGGCTCTTGTTTTGTTGGGTGGTGGAAATCATGGGTTACTGGCTTACATAAAGTGTCACTGAAAAGTATGAATGTTTACCAACATGTAAAGGACGATAGCTGTGGGCTACAACAGACGATGGGCTTCATTCAGCTCATGGAGACGAAATGAATACTGCACCAACTTGTGGTTGTGGATGTCTTCATTCCATCTCTTCCTTTACAAACACCACCGTGCCTCACCACACTATATAGTTCATATGTCGGCACTTCTAACCCGTGATTCACTCATCAGACATATATATCAGAACATTAGATCGATTCAACCAAGATAGGTAGAGGAGAACATAGGAAAAGAACTAGGGAGAGATGAATGGTTGGACATGCAGGAATATGAGACATCGGGACATTCGCAAACCGCATATCTGCCATACCATGCGGTTCAAAATTTTAGGCTTTTGCGAGGTTTTATGATATTGGACACCTAGACCTAGTGTCATTGGACTGGCCACAAACAATTATACATCAAATGGACCCTATGTAGCGTAGCTGGTTATATTGTAGGAATGAATGGTTTTATCTTTGGTGGTGCAACTCTATGACGACCACATTGCTAATCCTATTCATTACCATTCCTTATGTGACAAGGCCACGGAAGGAAGCCAAAAATGTTGTGATTGTTTCGTGCATCTTCTAGAACCTTGGCCTCCCCATTACCATATTTTTTTTCTTGAAAAAGACAAAGCTCCATCTAGGAGCTTAGTTTCACGTGGCCTTTCAACTGTTATTCACCTAAGATGTGAATGTGGGTACTCTTTTTGTATGACGTTAGTTTGAGCCTCATGTTAAATTGTAACTCACCCATTTCAACAATGAATGCTAGTTGGATGGATTCAAATCGTTGGTTCGCCAAATTTATTAGAACATTTTTTGTTTTAATTTGGAAGTCATGACATTTAGGACTCCAATTCATTATGAAAGTAGAAGAGAGTTTCTCGATTAATTTGCGGAAACCTGGTGAAAAGCACTACAACGTGCCCACAGATAAGGCACAGCTCCCGACCTTGCTACCCGCATGACTCACACAAGTTGCCGAGAAGGAGAAGTCATCGAGATTGCCTACAATGTTATCGTCATCACTTCTCCCTGAGCAACATTCCACCCAACAAATGACACACGAGAACCTCGTTGACCTATGCCAACCAACCTGCAAAACACGTCAAGGACCAGGTAGCTTCGACTCCGAGAGCGAGTGTCATAGGAGAAAAAAAATCACGCCTTGGACTAACATATCCTAACCAACCTATCACGTGACAACATTAAAACCATGTTGCCCGACATCGCTGCAACTCCGACTTCATGAAAAGGGACAACCCAGCTCCTCTGGCGACCACCAACATTGCCGCACGAGTCACAACATGACGACCACATCGCCACACTTGCCACCTATCGTTCCGCCACTAGCCACCACTCCAAGAACAATGTCCCCAAGGGGAAGCATGACACAAACGCATCACCGTCTTCTAATCTTGAGAGAGATATGGGGTTTCCGCGGAGCGGTCCGTATGGGGACGAGCACCACACATTATGTGACGTCTTTAGGAAGCGGCACTAGAGGGCTTCTCTATTGCTGGCCTCGGCCAATGCCCAAAATCCAAGCTTTCATTCGTCATGGCCTCGCACGAGGCCCACCCGAGCACAATTATTGCCAGACCTCCAATGGCCCGTGTCAACAGCCGCCCCCTCCCACATCGCCACAAACCACACCTTAGTGGCATCTCACTGCGGCCTTACCGCAGCTGACCCTGCGCGGATGCCAAGGCTCCAGCCACCGCCGACCCCAGATGTCGCATGACCATGCATAAATCCCCACCAACCGCAAGAGACTGTTGGACCCAACTTGGTGCGGCCCACATGGCACATATTGTGGCAGGCCGCTGCAAACATTACCGCTCCAGCAACTATAGACCTCAGCACCGGCCAGGATGCTCGTTGACACACTACTAAGCCAGCCAGATGCAGAGGACCGAGCCCCTCGCCATGGGTGCGTGCCGCGCTGCACGATCGAGATCGAGCGTCGGAGCACCGGCAACACTCATGTACCGTGCAGCCCGAGAACCACATGTCGTGGCCCCAACCACCAACACCAGAGGATCCCCGCGGCAACCACCCATGCACGTCCAATAAGCTTTCTTCCCTCCGCAGCCAGCCTCCTTCCCGGCGCTAACTAGATGAGGTCCGTTGCCGCCGATCACCAGCGGGCTTTGCCCGGTGGCATGAGCCGATGATGGCGAGGGAGAGAAAGCACCTCAAGCCGCTGCTCAGGAATAATGTTGGGGAGAAAAGGCAGCTCGAGCCGCTACTTAGGAACAATGTTGGGGAGAGATCTTTTCTTGGGTATACAAGTTAACCAGTCGGTCAACTTACTAGAGCATATTCAAGGATCCCGTTAAATACTATGCACATAGACAACCAAGATCAAGCTTAGTTAAGGATTATCAACTAATGAGCCTAATTTACCGTGTCTCTTAAGATCTCCAACGAAACATCCCACCCCATGGATTCATCGTGATTTATTTTTTCTTGAAAAGAACTCAGATTTATTATAAAGCTTCACAAAGTACAAAGCACCCCACACGTAATAATAAAAATTGAGGTCCCTGGACCACAAAACGACCACTGCTGCTGCAAAAAACAAGCTGCAGGAAGTGCCGTTATCGCCTTATCGGAACTCCCATGCCGGAGTCTGCCTAACCTTGTCGATGACACCTGGATTCATCGTGATTATGTGATTATGTGTATTGATTCATGCACAAAAAACTTTATAATCTGAGAAAATTTTGTTCCACCATATATAAGAGCACAAATATAAGTAGCAACAACGTGGATATATCCCATCATGCAAGAACCAGAGAGATATCTATAGACATGCAGGAACCGGAGACATCAGGAGATAATAAAACCGCGTTTGCAATGTGCCAAGTAGTCTGAGTCAGATTCTTTGATGTAGCAGGCTGTATTGTGGGAACAAACGGCCTTGTGTGGGAAGATCCATGCTGACAACATCGCTAATTGATAGTTTTTAGATTATGAAACCCTCAGCGCTTGGTCAACCACCAATCTCAACCACCATATTTTCAAGTGTCTGACTTCGGGACGTCTAGGCCAGCTGACATCATCAATTTATCTGTGCCACTATAACATGGTTTCGATCAGTCTTCCGTTGCCTGTTTGTGTGGGCTCGGTTGTTTTATGATTTTTCCTTTTCTAGATGCTGGGCTCGTTGCTTGCGGCTGGGTTTCCACACGCTATTTGTTGGGCTGTTGTCAGTTGTCGGCCTATTGTTCGTTGGCTATTGATTTCAAAAAAGTTTAGAAAGAAATAGAAATGACAAAAAAAATAATCTAATTTTTGTGAACACTGTGCCATCATAGATGCCATATACATGTACATACATTTACCTCCTACAAATACACGCACACACATACTACCCTTATGAGGACCTTTGAGAAATTAAGCCGGCATCACATGTCAATGAAAACATTTTCTCCCACTAAACTAACATCAGCGGAAAGCATAAGAAAATCGAAAACGAATACAAGCACCAGTGCCAAGTCTGGAACTTGAACCATAATGCAGTAGTTCAATCACCTGGAACCTAACCATTTGACGCCTAGTCTGCAAAAAATAACCTAACTTTGAGACATTCTTATAACACATGAGAAAATATGTTAGAAAATACACTTCGTTCTTCTTCATTCTATATTGAGATCGAGATGCACTAGTTCAATCACACATGAGAAAATATGTTAGAAAACCCTTGTGTCCTCTATGTTCTTCGTTCTTTTTCGTTCTATATTGCATGCCGTATCTCTAACACAAACAAGAGAAGTAGAAAACCTTCTCATATTGAGATCAAGATGGTCTCTACATCGTCCACACCGACGACGTCAAGCCAGTCTAGTTCTATGCTTCCTTGGCGGAAAGTACGAAGCACATCTTTCACCACTACAAGACGGTGATGACATGATTCGTGGTCGCTCTGACTTGGCTTTTCCTATGGACTCAATGTGATCTTGGAGCACTAAAATGAAAATGTAGAGTCTTGAGCTTGAGCCAATGTGTCCTTAGCATTTTGAGGGGTCCACATTCCTAATCCATGCAATGCCAATCATTGAACTTTCTGAAATGATCATCTTGAAATAGTATTAGTTCAATAAGCTATATGTTGTTAGTAATTACCAAAACCACCCAGGGATAGTTGCACTTTCACACGACCGTGCCTCTCGGAAACTGAAAAAAAAGTGTTTTCTGTTTTTTTTGCTTCCGCCAGAGTCACGGTTTTGCTTCCGCGAGAGGCACAGTTGTGATTTCACGAGGTTCATGGCTGTGCCTCTTGGAAACAGAAAAAAAACACGTTTTCTCTTCCTTTTTTTATTCCTCGAGAGGCACGGGCGTGCCTCTTTCGGAAAGGGAAAAAACCCATGCTCCCGGTTCGGTTTTTTGTCTGATTTTCTTCGTGAAAAGAAAGTTCGTCAAAATCTATCAACATGGGATCTAGTTTTGAAGATCTCGACGCAAGAAATCCAATGGTGAAAACGGTTCGACATTTGGACGCACGGTTTAAGAGATAAAACATTTTGAATAAACAGATCTACGTAAAAAGGGAAAACTCCTAGGTTGCGACAAGTGGCGCCCATGCAGCGCACCACTTGTCGCAACCTGGGAAGGTGGGAGTGATCTTTGCAATGAGTACTCCTCAATTAGTGATTTCGAGGAACCGGCGGCGCCGGAGCTCTTCGATGCCCTATTTTCTCAGCCGAAGAAATCCTTCTCTTGGGCCCGGCCCAGCCTAGCCCAGTTTGTGCTTTGCGCATGAGCATTCACAACTCCCATCTTGAATTTTCAAATAATGTTTTGGTGATGAAATTCTCAAATAACTGTGCAGTGACTTACTATTTTTTTTTCCCAAAAAAACTTGTAATATTTTTGGTTCTAGTAATTTTTGGTTCTAGAGCCAATTCCCTAGTGCGTTTAAGTTCGTGAATGATCTCTTGAAGGGCCAGAGTCCCCTCAAGAATATAGCATCCACAAATGAAAGCAGTTTGGGTGCGGCTAATTGTACGGTGCGCGATTGGGACAAGGCGAGAATTGCACGCTTTGGAGCAAATCTTAAACGGGGCACTAATTAAAGCGACTGGCCTAAATTGACGGATATTATCAGCTATTATCACCTTGGCGATGATTGATAAGACAACAAAATTGAGACGACCTATGTCTACCGTGCCGCGCATGAAGCCGTTGCACACCTCAAAGATGGGGCCCGTAGCAGCGGCCAGGAGTGTTTAAACATGGCCACGGGCAACCCATCTGGACCTGGCGTGTTGTTTGTCTTCATGCTCATAAGAGCGGCATCGATCTCCTCTGGCAGAAAGGCAAGTCCCAACTCCTCATTTTGACGCTCGGTAACGAGCTGGGTTGGTTCCCACAAGTCAGCGTGCAACCCTGCCCGCTGCTCCTCGCTCGTACCCATCAGTTGGATATAGAACTCGTAGACATGACGCACTATATCTGCCCGGGCTAACAGTAACCCCTGTTCAGACTGTAGCCGGAGAATCGCACACTTACGTCGTCTCCCTTTAGCGTAAGCATGGAAGTATTTCGTGTTGGCATCGCTAATTGTGCTTTTCACAAACACGGTTATTAACCAATGGAAAAGCTTCATCCTGTAGTCCTTTTTTCTTTATTGAAAAATATATATACACGAGCAAAGCATCTATACAAGGTCATGAGAGGCAAATGCAAGGCCAACTGGGACTTTGTGGGCCACCCCAAAAAATACGGAGGCCTTGGCATCAGCAATCTGAGCAAGTTTTCAGTAGCTCTTAGAATTCGTTGGCTTTGGTTGGAATGGATAGATGATTCCAAGATATGGATTGGCCTGTGCAACCTTTGTAATGACAAAGACTGAGATCTTTTGCGGCGGGCACCTTGGTAACAATTGGAATTGGGGAAACGGCGCTCTATTGGCTTTTGTCAGGTTGCACTGGTTCAAGCCTAGGGACCCCAAAGAATTACGAGCTATCCTTACGAAAAAAACTGTTAAGGATGCCTTGCAATAAGGGAAACACTTATCATCAACCGGCAGATAACTTGGCCGCGTCGGTCACCTTCCCTGCGTGACACGCGTCCCGTATACCATCCTTCAATAAACTCGCTTTTGCAACAGGAGCTATGCTTCCGAAACATATGCAGTGTTGCAATACTCTATGATGGGTCTCCGTTTTACAACAAAACTTCTCTTGCAAATTATTTCTACAACAAGACCTCAGTTGCCAAAAAAATATTACAACAAAACCGAAGTTGCAAAAAAAATACAAAAAACCTGATGTTGCAAAAAAAATCCGCAACAAGACCTGCAACAAGACATGTGTTGCAGAAATAATTCTGCAACAAGACCTGTGTTGCAGAAATAATTCCGCAACAAGACCTGTGTTGCAGAACGGAAGCACATTCGGCCGTGTTATGCGGTAAATCCGACGGCTCACGACCCAGCTGATCCTTTTTCAAAGATCAGCCGGTGGATGCGTAGCACGACCTCCTAGATAAACTTGAGACAGGGCTTCTCTATTGGCCACATCCATGAGTTCTACCACCTTCGGGAGATGCTCGCCACTTTCCGCCCGAGCCCAGAAGTCGTGGACACAATCTCTTGGAAATTCACCACCCATGGAACCTACACCGCCAAGTCTGCCTATGGCATGCAATTCGCTGGTCTAACATATTTGCCCTTCAACTCCATCATCTAGAAATTGTGGGCTCCCTATAAGTGAAAGTCTTCTCTTGGCTCCCGCTACAAAACTGCGTTTGGACCGCGGAGCGGCTCCAGCGTCGCAGTTGTCCAAACGGCGGTCTCTGCTGACTTTGCAAGCTGGAATCGGAATCGGTTTAAAGGGTAGATACACCATCTGTTTAAATGAGATCCATTAGCTGGTTAGGTTTAAATGAGATCCAACCCACCTCTGTGCCGATGCTAATAGTGTCCGTGATTGGATCAATCGCCATGTTAATATCTTGGCAAGTTTGGAATGAACAAAAAGCGAGGGTCATCGGGCACATTGAGACCAATAGCCTCATTTTAAATACAACAGAATAATATACACATTTTTCCAAGTCATGCAACACAGGGTGATTCATACATTGTTGAGCATCAGTATCCTCAAAACAAATAGGGTACCATGTGATGAGAGTATCATATTCGTAAATATATTTTTCTGCAATCCTAGCCCAGCAAGTCAGCAACCCAATCCCTCATTCTCAGCCGAACAACACCCAACAGCGCACATGCAAGTTGCGGACAGCACAACACCAAATATATAGTAGCAATCTGGCAAATTCTAAGCTTATTTGAAGAAAAAAGATGAACAGATAATGACTATATTTTGCTAAATAAATTCAGAATTAGGTTAAAAAATTATATATACTTCTTTAAAAAAATCTAGGGAATACTTCATGTTTCCACTAGTAATCTAGGAAAGTTTTACCTTGTGTGGAGCAAAAAAGAACTAGGAGATAACGACTACTTAGGTAGATAGATTTAAACTTCCGTTCAAAATTTTATATTAAATAAACCCAGAAAATGACTAAATATGTTTTCAGTAGTACTCCTGCAAAATATTAGCTTATTTGGACAATAGGATTAGGAGATAATGCTTATTTTTACCGAAATGTCTTTTTTTCTTTAAAATGACGTTAGTTTTCTCGCCGTTAACTTTGAGCCCACCCTACGTTTTCTTCCTGGATTCGCCACTGACCAAGGACATAGCAAACACATGTTCACCTTGTTTGGCTCCTACACAAGGCAAGGCAGGCGGGACAGACAAGATCCACATGGCACTCAAGCAAAATTACTACCTGCTTCCTCCCGATTTATTAGGCCTCTTTCAATGCAAAAGTGCTTAGAAGAGGTGCTAAGTGCATTAAATAGCTTATTAACTCAACTCCCCAACGCATAGGTGCTTAATTCGTTGTTGTTAAGCTAACTTTATATAATGATTTAGCACCTAAACTCTTCCATGCATTGGTCAACTTCTTTCATTGAAGTTGTTTCCCTAGGTTCACGTGCTTGGCATTGGTTTTTCCTGGGGTCATCAAAGTGCTCTCTCTCCTCCTGAATTACTGCGCCATGTCAATTTTTTTCGTTTACGTGACATGCTTAGCACCTGTCCACCGTGGAGCACTGGGAAGGGCCTTAGGCTGGTCATAGTGGAGAGTAACTTAGACTAGTAACATATATATGTTACTAGTCTATACTACTACCTCTATAGTGGATAGTAACATATGTGTAGTGTCATGCAGTACTTCATTTATTACTTTGTATACTCATTTTGCATTGGGAACCACTATGTGATGGTAACATATTATGTTACTCTTTTTTTCTCTCTCCTCATTAACTACTTGCCACATCACATTTGTAGCTTATGTGGCATGCATGTTACTACCTATATTACTCCCACTATGACTAGCCTTAGGCCTAGATGCCAAAACAGAAGGACCAAGGAGAGCATGCTGGTAAAAAATTTGGAAATAAATCTCCTAGCTACGCCCCTACTAATTAGGCCTATTAACTAAACTAGGAAATCCAATTTGGCACCCGGGAGCATGTGCTCCTCGGTACGAAAATGAAAATTTTTTGATGTCTAAAAAATTTCCAATTTTTTTTATGTATTCATACTCACATCCAAATGCTACCTGCAATGTTTTAGGACAAAATGTTAGACATTTTGGCCTGTGCAAAAAGAACAAATCAAACGCCAAATGTTGCTCAAAATGTCAACCTAAATTGGTTTTTTCACCGACAAAACATTACTACTCCGGTTTGCATGAAAACTGCCAAGCATTCTTATGACACTAACACGAACATCCACCAAAAAACTCAGAATTTTTGACTACTTTTTTTGTGTTACTGTTCATACGGGCGCAAATATTCCACGGAGCCAAAACACCTCCCCCGCGTGCAGTCGCTACTATGTGTATGGAGCCTGCGTGTTTTTTTTTATTTTGAGCAAATGGTGCTTGCGTGATGGACGCTAGAATGTGGAGGGTGGGTGGGGGGGGGGGGATAAACTGAATGCATTGGACTTCCTTGCGCCACAGGGTGTATGTCACTAGTGTAGGCCAGGGCCGTCTTCGCACCAATGGCATTAACCATGCCATCTCCAACTAAACTTTACCCATGGGTTGGTTGTATCCATGGTCTTGCTATTTATTTTAGTTTCTCAAATGGCAGCAAAAGCTTTGCCACATCTATTAATTAAGACGAAGAGAACAATTTTTGTTACAATGCCCTAAGGCTAGACAAAATACATGGAGGAACTACTCTCCCGAGATAATGGAACCCAACTTTTTTACTCCTGCGGTGGCCCCGAGCTTGATCTGGTCCTTGATGGCATTAAACAGAATAGGTTATAGCTTGCTCTTGTGTCTGGAAACTCAGGCTTTTCTTTCATTCTTAATGGTTGAACTAATGATCAGTGAGCAATGCCACCGCCTTCCGGTTGGGGACATTCTTCCCTGAAAGGTTTACCTAATAATCTTTGATGGGAGACTCAAGATGTCAAACGGAGGTGTTGAATTTTTTTTGAAGTGTTGCCACTCATTGGAAAAATTTGAAAGGCGTATGGTGAAATTAATTGGATTTGCCCCTTTTGGTCTTTTTACATTTGTATACATATCTATATAGATGCAGATTTTAAAATGTCCCTAAAAAAACGTAACCAACATAAAGGAACACACCTATGTGGTAGTGCTAACAAAGGCCATGTGTGTTCATCTCGCCGGAATGGAAGGAATACTCCAGTCATCCACCAACTCTTGCACCATGTGAATAGTTTTCTCTGCCTGTCCCTCACTTAATTTATTTATACCACTCCATTCTCACGATAAAATATTGTTCATTCATGCACACTTCTAATCAGTGACTCTCTTATCATGCATATATATGAGCTCGTAAGATAGGTAGAAACAACATGGGCGTGCTCCATAGTAAAGAACCAGAGAGATATGCATAGACATACAGGAATCAGAGACATCAGAAAATTATCAAATCGCACCTGCGAGATGTTCAGTTCTTCAAGGTGTTCGGTTCTCAATTAGTTTCATGAGACATTTCTCCTAATCATAGTGCTAGTGGACTAGCCAGAGGCCAAGTTGCCTGCATCATGTAGTTCAACATCGCTTGCTATATAATCTGGGAACAAACGGTGTTGTGTAGCTCCATTGTGAGAACATCGCTAATCCTATTAATAAGACGATGAAACTACAAGCAGTTGACCGACCAATTCTTTACCAAGCTCATGGACAGTATTAACGTTGTCTAAGGAATGCATAGTATTAATAAATCGATTATTGTTACTGTCCCAACACAAGTCCAACAATTTCCAAGCCTACAAAGGAGGTGCCTCCCAAGAGAGCACAGAGCCGGAGTACCTTAACTTCGTGGGACAATACTGAATCAACGACAAAAATCTGGAATCCCACATCATCTTCTTCCTTCCCCTAATATTATTCCCAACGTACAAGAAACTATAGCAAGTTCTTAGTTTAGGACACTGACTAGAAGTTAGGTGTTAATAAAATACATGGAGTATTGTGGTGATTCATCCCCGTAGTTGAACACTCATCCACATATTGGCTCTATGAGTGGTCATGTTGTGGTGGTTCATCCTCGTGGCTGTGTGGATGGCATGGGGTAGGGGTGGCGGGCCATGTTGATGTCGTCGGTGCTTCAGTGTTGGTGGCTTCCTAGTAGTGTCTTGGACCCTCGAGCTACCGACATCAGTCCTCCCTTCGGGTTGTATTCATTTCCTTGGTAGTTGAACATACACGGTTGAGCCTCCGAGCAGAAGATCCGTGCTCCGATGCCGATGACAGTGATGCTTGTGGGTGTTGCTTCCCTTTTAGCGTCGTCATTCCGTGTCGGGGCTTTGGGTGAAGTCTGTAGTCCAATTTTTTGGCTCGCCGACGGTGACACATGTCATCATCACCCTCTTTTGCGTCATCAAGCTCAAGTACCTAACTCCATCATTGGGATGAAGCATCCAGGTTCGCGGAATGGGGAGGTGTAGTTTTGTCTACTACCTTTTACTCGTGACCTCGTGGTCATCATTTTTTGTCCTTCTTGTCCACAGGCAAGATTGGCGCTACGTCTCCCAGTGTGAGAGGGAAGGCGTCCCTCTCTGGTATGTTGGGTGTGTTTGGTGTATCGGCATCTATTGGTTTCCGTAGAAGGTGCACGTTTTGGTCAGTGGTCTCGGGTGATTATTGTTCAGATGGCTTTTCTTTTGTTGTTGCTCGACCTTCAATTCGTGGTGATTTAGTTACTTGCTCGGTTGTTTTCTTTCTTTTGACCTGCTTTGTAAGAACATTTCCTCACCACCATATATTGTCACGGACATTATTTACTCTATATCTGAAGCGTGGGTAAAGCCTGTTCGAGTGAGATTAATAGTAACATGCACCGTCTACCGCTCTCACACTTTAATGAGGAATAAAGCACGATGGAGACATAGAATAGGAGAGGTGTGGTAAAAAAGGGGGATTTACAAGGTGGTATACAACAAGGTCAAGCGAGTTAACCCAATTGAATAACTATGTTTAAAATGTCCCTTCCGAGACTAGGTCGCTAGGCACGGCTTCATCCCATGGAGAAGTAATGAAGACTCCACCAAATTCCCACACTTATGTGAGTAACGTTCTCCGTGCATCTTCCCCTCTATATATATCACTCCAGTATTCACCAAACTATGTTCAATCATCCACCGGTTTTAACTAGTGATTCTGTACTTGGCTATATGCAAGCCGATCAGATACACGGCAACCACAAAAATAGAGTACACCATGATAAATGACTTGTTAGCTTTTTCAATGGTAACAAGTAAATGTGTACGTACAATGCACATTTATATTTGGAAGAAAATTAATTGGACGTTGGAATTAGGTACGATACGAGGTATGGTACGAATTATGCATTACTTATATGATTAGCAGAGAGGTTGATATTTGATATGATATTAGTTGCATGCTAAACAAGTTAACACTCACCATTGGAGCAACCTAGGTCGTTGGATTGAAATGATTTGATGTCCGAAATTAATTGGATCTGCCCCTTTCGGTCTTTTTACATTTGTGAGATGCAGATTTTAAAGTGTCCCTCCAAAAAAACAAACGTTAACCAACATAAAGGAACACACCTATGTGGTAATGCTAACAAAGGCCATGTGTATTCAACTCGCCGAGATGGAATGAATACTCCAGTAATCCACCAACTCTTGCACCGTGTGAATAATGTTCTCCGTCTGTCCCTCACTTTATTTATACCACTCCATTCTCACAAGAAAATATCATTCATTCATACACACTTCTAATCAGTGACTCTCTTATCATCCATATATATGAGCTTGTAAGATAGGTAGAAACACATGGGCATGCTCCATAATAAAGAACCAGAGAGATATCCGAAGACATACAGGAATCGGAGACATCAGAAAATTATCAAATCGCACCTGCGAGATGTTCAGTTGTTCAAGTTGTTTGGTTCTCAATAAGTTTGATGACATATTTCTCCTAGTCCTAGTGCTAGTGGACTATCAAGATGCCAAGTTGCCTGAATCATGTAGTTCAACATCGCTTGCTATAAAACATGGGAACAAATGGTGTGGTGTAGCTCAATGGTGACAACATCGCTAATCATATTAATAAGACAATGAAACTACGAGCACTAGACCAGCCAATTCTTTACCAAGCACATTGACAATATTAATGTTTTATTAAGTATGGACAGTATTAATAAATCGATTATTGTTAGTGTCCCAACACAAGTCCAACAAATTCCAAGCCTACAAAGGAAGTGCATCCCAAGAGAGCATGGGGGAGGAGAACCTTAACTTCGTGGGACAAGACTGAATCAACGACAGAAATGTGGAATCCCACATCATCTCCTTCCTTCCCCTACTATTATTCCCAACGTCAAAGAAACTATACCAAGTTCTGAGTTTAGGACACTGACTAGAAGTTAGGTGTTAATAAAATACATGGAGTGTTGTGGTGGTTCGTCCCCGTAGTCGAACATTCTCCACATGTTGGCTCTATGAGTGGTAGTGTTGTGGTGGTTCATCCCCATGGTTGTGTGAATGGTGTTGGGTAGGGGTGGCGGGCGATGTAGATGTCGTCGGTGCTTCGGTGTTGGTGGCTTCCTAGTAGTGTCCTGGACGCCTCGAGCTACTGACATTAGTCCTCCCTTTGGGTTGTATTCGCGTCCTTGGTAGTTGAAGATACACGGTTGAGCCTCCGAACAAAAGATCCGTGCTTCGGCGCCAATGACGGTGATGCTTGTGGGTGTTGCTTCCCTCTTATGGGTGTCGTTCCATGTCGGGGCTTTGGATATAGTCCCTAGTCCAATTTTCGGGCTCAGCGATGGTCATGCATGTCATCATTACCCTGTTTTGCGTCATGAAGCTCTGGTACCTAACTCCACCCTTGGGATGAAGCATCCAGGTTCCCGTCATGGAGAGGTGTCGTTTTGTCTCCTACCTTTTACACGTGACCTAGTAGTCATCATTCTTGGTCCTTGCTCTCCACAGGGAAGATTGGCACTACGTCTCCCAGTGCCAAAGGGAAGGTGGCCCTCTCTGGTAAATTGATGTGTTTGGTGGATCGGCATCCATTGGTTCCCCTGGAAGGTGCATGTTTCGGTCTGTGGTCTCGGGTGATTATTGTTGGGATGGCTTTTCTTTTGTTGTTGCTCGATGTTGAATTCATGGTGATTTAGTTACTTGCTCGGTTATTGTCTTTCTTTTGACCTGCATTGTAAGAAGATTTCCACACCACCATATATTGTTACCGCCATTATTTACTCTATATTTGAAGCATGGGGAAAGCCTGTTCGAGTGAGATTAATAGTAACATGCACTGTCTACTGCTCTCACACTTTCAAGAGGAACAAAGCACGATGGAGACATAGAATAGGGGAGGTGTTGTAAAAAATTGGGGGGGGGGGGGGGCTATACAAGGAGGTATACAACATGGTCAAGCGAGTTAACCCAATAGTATAACTATATTTGAAACGTCCCTCCGGAGACTAGGTCACTAAGCACGCCTTCTTCCGACGGAGAAGTAATGAACACTCCACCAAATTCCCACACTTATGTGAGTAACATTCTCCGTGCACCTTCCCCTCTATATATATCACTTATCACTCCAGTATTCACCAAACTATGTTCATCCATCCACCGGTTTTAACTAGTGAGTCTGTACTCCGCTATATGCAAGCCCATAAGATACAGGGCAACCACAAAAATAGAGTACACCGTGATAAATGAACCAGAGAGATATGTATGGACATAATATGGGAATTGCAGACATCAGGACATTAGCAAACACCTTTTGATGTCTTCTATCGACATGTTGGGTGGTATGTGCCTTGTACACAAACAAAACCAGTGGCACCGCTAAGCTCCAAAGTAACCAATGGGTGTGTGATGCTTCTGCTGTAATTTCCACAGCTGCAACTCCAGCGGTTCCACCGAGAAGCAGCCGTTGTATCTGATAGCTATGGCAAGAAATTTTGAGCCGAGTTGCAACTCTTTTGTAGTTGTGCTGTAGCAGTGATGGCTTGTGCAGCAACATGCTAAATCACTAGAATGACCTCTGTAGTTTTCTTGATTTGGCTTAAGTGTGGATTGTACAATTGTAACTCTGAATGAATTGATAAGAGTTATTTTGCTGCAGACGACTAGTTAATTTTTTAGCAAACTTAACCTCCATGCAGAGTACTTTTTTTTGAATGAAGACGCTAGGGGCGTCCGGCTTTAAATTAATAAAGCCCACACAACAGGCAGTGTAGCAACCGAAACTGACAGTACAAGACCAGAAGCCCTAGGCGCAACAAGGTAAACCTGAGTCTGAGGGTTCAAAGTCGGGCAGCGAGCAAATTACAAGGCCGAAGCTGAACATCAAACCACGCAGGCTCGCAAAACAAAAGGGCACTCACACACTAGGAGGGCATCGTCGGCTCCCTAGCCATCACGTACACTTGGTGGAGTCATTCTTGCGCTTGCTTCACCATCTCAGAGTCCTTTCGCCTCGCCAGCGGACTCCACTGCTGCATGAGGATATAGAATTTGAATATGATGTAAGCTGGGTGCGACGGGAAGATACCCTCTATTGTAAATTTGTTGCGAGTAAGCCATAAGGACCATAGCAATGCCCCTACACTAGTCCACAACACTTGTTTGCTCAGTCCCTGAACAGAATCGAGGAGGCCTACGAGTTCGGTGGAGGAGCATGGGTCCCACCGGACGCCAGCCGCCTCGCGCACAGCGCTCCAAGCAAACCGTGCGAGCGGGCATAGAAAGAAAACTTGATTCGCATTCTCGGGGTTCCCTCATAACGCGCACGGGGCCGGGGCCGGACCGTTCCGTTTGGCAATGTTAATAGATGTAGGGAGTCTATTACGGAACATCTGCCAAAGAAAAACTTTGATCTTCAGTGGGATGCGAGCTTGCCAAAGTCCTTTAAACGCCATTTGTGCCGTCCCTTGGCACAGTTTATAATATAATGACTTAATGGAATACTTTCCGGAGGCGTTTAGATGCCACGACACCCTGTCGGGCTCATTGGACAAGGAATGGGTTCACTAGATCCAGCATAGACCCCAGCCTAGCTGTCTCCAGGGTGTTTAGATTATGGCAAAAAGAAGATTGCCGGAGGGGGGGGGGAGATGCCAAGGCGTCGGCCACCAGAAGATTCGGGTGCACAACAATCGTGTACACGTCTTGGAATTCCTCCCAGAGAGGCCGAGAGCCCACCCAAAGGTCGAGCCAGAAACGGGTGGAACGACCGTTACCGACAGCGAACTTGGCCCCTTGGGCGAAGGTTGGTCTGACTGTCTGCAGATCATTCTAGAAAGGGGAGCCCCTCGCATCCCCTTCAAAGAAATTACCGTTTGGGAAGTATTTCGCTCTTAGCATGTCAGCCCATAAACCAGTCGCCCCTTGCGATAATGTAATGCCCACGATGCGGCTATATCTCCCACGTGTCGGGGCACGACTTGGAGGCATAACCGCATGGTGGTTTTGTCGCAAGAAGGGTCATCTTCACACAATCCCATGTAATGAACAAGAATGGGATAAAGAGTTGGCTTACAATCGCCACTTCACACAATGCATAAATTAAACATACATCATTCAGAGTACACTGAAGGTCCGACTACGGAACCAAAATGGAAGAAGACAACCCAACTGCTAAATGCCCGATCGTCCCAACTGGGCTCCACTACTGATCATCGGGGAAATAAACATAGTAACGACCGCGTTCCTCGTCAAACTCCCACTTGAGCTCGGTTTCATCACCTGCACTGGCATCGTCGGCACCTGCAACTGTTTTGGTAGAATCTGTGAGTCACGAGGACTCAGCAATCTCACACCCGCGAGATCAAGACTATTTAAGCTTATAGGAAGGATGGGGTAATGAGGTGGAGCTGCAACAAGTACTAAGCAAATATGGTGGCTAACATACGCAAATAAGAGCGAGAAGAGGAGCAATGCACGGTCGTGAAGCTAGAAGTGATCAAGAAGTGATCCTAAAACTACTTACGTTCATACACAACCCAAACCGTGTTCACTTCCCGGACTCCGCCGAAAAGAGACCATCACGGCTACACATGCGGTTGATGTATTGTAATTAAGTCAAGTGTCAAGTTCTCTACAACCGGACATCAACAAATTCCTATCTGCCTCATAACCGCGGGCACGGCTTTCAAAAGATAATACCCTGCAGGGGTGTCCCAACTTAGCCCATTATAAGCTCTCACGGTCAACGAAGGATATTCCTTCTACCGGGAAGACCCGATCAGTCTCGGAATCCCGGCTACAAGACATTTCGACAATGGTAAAACAAGACCAGCAAAGCCGCTCGATTGTGCCGACAAATCCCGATAGGAGCTGCACATATCTCGTTCTCAGGGCACATCCGGATGAGACGTCCTACGAGTAAAACCAAGCCTCAAGTCTCCCCGAGGTGGCCCCGCAGTCTGCTCATTTCGGACCAGCACCCAGAGGAGCACTGGCCCGGGGGGGCTAAATAAAGATGACCCTTGGGCTCGCGAAAACCCAAGGGAAAAGGTGTAGGTGGTAGGCAAATGGTAAAACCAAGGTTGAGCCTTGCTGGAGGAGTTTTATTCAAGGTGAACTATCAAGGGGGTCCCATAAATCACCCAACCGTGTAAGGAACGCAAAATCAAGGAACATAACACCGGTATGACGGAAACTAGGGCGGCAAGAGTGGAACAAAACACCAGGCATAAGGCCGAGCCTTCCACCCTTTACCAAGTATATAGGTGCATTAATTAAATAAGAGGTATTGTGATATCCCAATATATCCATGTTCCAACATGGAACCAACTTCAACTTCACCTCCAACTAGCAACGCTATAAGAGGGGCTGAGCAAAAGCGGTAACATAGCCAAACAACGGTTTGCTAGGAAAGGATGGTTAGAGGCTTGACATGGCAATATAGGAGGCATGATATAGCAAGTGGTAGGTATCGCAGCATAGCAAAAGAGCGAGCAACTAGCAAGCAAAGATAGAAGTGATTTCGAGGGTATGGTCATCTTGCCTGCAAAGTTCTCAGAGTTGTCGAAAGCTTGATCCTCGTAAGCGTTCTCAACAGGCTCCTTGTTCACGTACTCGTATCCCGGATCTACCCAAAGCAAGAACACAAAGCAAAGGACCAACAATCAACCACGGTACAATGCACAAGCAACATGATGCAAAATATGACATGATATGCGAGATGTGATATGCAATGCATAAGCGTGCTCCGAAGGGAAGATATGAACAAGGCATCAACTTGGCAAACCAAGTATGCCGCTGGAAAGATGAGTTGATTTCGGTCGAAATCGATATAAGGATCGCCAGAAACGGATACACGGTTTGCCAATAACAATCAAAACAAGATATGATGCAAACTGCTTAAAACAGCAACATGGCCACTTGGATGCAAAGTATATATATGCTACAGCACCCAAACATGTGAACTAAATGCATGGCAGTGATGTACAGGAGATGCTCTACAAAACATGAGCACTGAGCTAAATCTAAAAACCACTAGAGCATGACTAAAACAGCATGGCAATAATGCAAAAGATAACAGTTTTATAGACTTAGTGAAAATGCTAGACATAGCAGAAACAGATTCAACATGGCATAATTACAAGCTTGATTAACTCACTACCAGGAATGTCATGGCATGGGACAAATTCTAGCATGAAATTCACATGAAAATGAAGCTACCCATGTGCAAAACAACCACATAGCATATGCGCATGAATATACACATAAAAGACAAAACAGCAACATGATGTAAAATGACATGTTCATGAACTTGCTCAAATGCAGAAACTAATGCCACCACTGGGTTGGTGGGATTTTTCAACCCCAAAAACATATATAATATGTTGGGATTGCTGTAAAAAAATCACCACAAGTGCAATAAGTTAAAAACTGCCCTAAATGTAATATGACAGAAATGGCATTTTCCTTGTTTGGAAACGTCCAGAAATGGACTTGCCTGATTCGGAAAGATGCCCTATTCCAGAAAAGGAATATTCGCTGGACTAAAAGATAATTAAAAGAAATAAGAGAAGGAGGGGGTGAGGATGACATGTGGGGTCTTCCTGTCAGTGACTCAAATAACC
>NC_053028.1:31021523-31162139 GCF_003073215.2 Triticum urartu | reverse complement strand
GGGGAAAAAACCCCCCCCCCCCCCCCCCCAATATATAAATGGAGGACCAGACGAAGCCCTATAATTCAAACTTAATTACTCATTCATGATTGATATCATTATAATTATTAGAAAGAACATAATATTCCATCTTTCATATTTCTTCCCATCATCCATTCGTTCAACCTTCTACTCTTGATGGATTTTTTTCTGGGTTTTTCAACCCCTTCTTATGGTATCTCTACTCATGTCTAAGTTTTTTTTTTGAAAGCAAACCAAAGCTTTATAACTTAACGGTGTCCGGGTAAATCACCGGAGACACATACAGCCACTTGGGCGGGTACATCGTACGCCCACTCGACAGCCGAGTTTGCAGGACACATACGGCCGAGGCCTGCTAGTTCATGGGCCGCGGAGTTTGCACTACGCCTACACCGTTTTATTACAAACTTAGAAAACCACAGTTTGAGCTGGTATTTTGTATCCTCAATCACGGCTGCATACGCCGAGGAATCGACCTTGCACACGTCCATTGCTTCTGCCAACAGCTGCGAGTCCGTCTCGAACTCCACTTGGGTGATCCCCAGATTGGCTGCAAAGGAGACTGCGTTTGAAAAAGCCATTACTTCAGCCGCAAACTCATCTTGGATGAGCTCCTGTCGACCAGCCCGCGCGCCCACCACGACGCCATCGCTTGTCCTTGCCACTGATCCCCACCTTGCATGGTTTTCTCCTGGGATGAAGGATCCATCAATATTGAATTTCACCATGTCTCCCTCAGGCGGCCTCCAAAGATCAGTGCTTTGTGCCTAGGAGCCGGGAGATATACTTGCATATACTCAAGTGTGCAGCTTTGTGTTCGTCTCGCAATATCAGCCGCAGGCATCACAACTTCCCCCTTTCTCAGTTTATTCATGGCACTCCACCACATCCACCAAAACGTCAAGATTTGCATGCGTTTTAGGATATCTACCCCCCATAAGTAGTCCAACATTGCATGCACAGATGGGATTACTTCCAGGTCCCTTCTTTCCTTCTCTAAGGATAAATCTCTCCACACCTCCTTGACCGCTTTGCACTTGATGAACAAGTGTCCTCCATCTTCATCCGCACGTCCGCAGAAAAAGCATTTCGTTCCCTCCACCACAAGGCCTCGCCTCTGCATGTTCGTTAGCAAGGCTAGAGATTCATGCCTCAATCTCCATGTAAACATCTGGACCGTTCTCGGGCATGATAACTTCCATATCCTTTTCCAAGAATCATCTGCGCATATATTCAGGTTGCCCACTTCCGCAGAGCTCATTCCCGCCCCGCCATTCTTCCTTATTGATTTTAGCTCCATATGCAGTTTGTAGGCACTCTTTACAGAATGAACACCTTTGCTGTCAAATTGCCATGCCACAAAGTCCTGCACACCCTCTCGTAGTGGCATCTGTAAGATATGCCTTGCATCCTCCGCACAGAAGGTATCCCACACCAGACGTTCATCCCATTGCCCCGTGGCTGGGTCCATCAGCTCACTAACATTCTGCATCAGATTATTTCCTCTTGGGGTTAGAACTTTCCGTGACCATGGCCTTGGAATCCAAGGGTCTTCCCATATGTTAACACTATCGCCATCGCCAATGCGCCAGATGTAACCTTCGCAGATTAGGTCAAGCCCTTTCAGCAAACTCCTCCACGCATATGAGATACCATCGCGTGCCTCAGCCTGCAGCACATGACAATTCGGGAAATATCGGGCTTTGAGAACACGGGCGTGTAGTGTGTCCGGATTTTGAATGAGCCTCCAGGCCTGTCTCGAGAGCATTGCCATGTTAAAACTATGCATATCATGAAAGCCTAAACCCCCTTGCGCCTTTGGCTTTACTAGTTTCTCCCATCCAATCCAGTGAACTGTGTTCTCCTTATCTTGTTGGCTCCACCGGTAGTTACCAATTAGGGCGCTAAGTTCATGGCAGAAGCTCTTGGTTAAGTCGAAGCACGACATAGCAAAAGTGGGTATGGCCTGCGCCACCGCCGTCAGTAGAGTTTCTTTGCCTACCTTGGCAATGAGCTTCTCCTTCCACCCATAGATGCGTCCCGCCAACGCCCCCTTGATGAAAGTGAACGTTCTCTTCCTGGACCGCCCGACATGGACCGGCAGCCCAAGGTACTTCTCCTTCCAATCCTCACTCCTAATCTGCAATGTGTCTTTAACTGCATCCCTTGCCTCCGTGTTAGTATTGGGACTAAACATTAAAGCAGACTTTTCCACGTTGATGCACTGTCCGGAACACTGCTCATAGAGGTCGAGGATCTCTTTTAGAGCAGCATCTTCCTGTTGGTTTGATTTCATCAGAATTACGGAGTCATCCGCAAAGAACAGGTGTGACACCACCGGCGCTGCTGGGCATATCTTGACACCACTTATTTTGCCTTCTCTTTCTGCCGCATGTAGCAAAGCTGATAGACCTTCGACACAAATTGCAAATAAATAGGGGGAGGCCGGATCACCTTGCCGAAGGCCCCTGGACGGGCAAAACTGCTCCGTGAGCTGACCATTTACCTTAATTTGGTATCGGACAGTTGTCACACACTTCATAATGAGATTGACCCACTGTGTGTTGAAGCCCAACTTCTGGAGCATTGCTTGCAAAAAGCTCCATTCAACGCGATCGTAGGCTTTGCTCATGTCCGCCTTGACTGCAGTGTATCCCTCCTTTCCCTTCTTCTTGGTCATGAGAAAGTGCGTCAGTTCGTAAGCCACCAAAACGTTATCGGTGATAAGCCGCCCCGGGACGAACGCACTCTGGTTTTCAGAGATGAGTGAAGGCATGATGATCTTCAGGCGATTGGCAATCACTTTAGAGATCAACTTATACAGGACATTACACAATGAGATTGGCCGCAGGTCTTTAATCCTGTTTCGGTTTTTGACCTTTGGTATGAGCACAACTACGGTATCATTCCAACCTGACGGAGTCTCACCACCATTCAGCACGGCAAGGACCTCGTCCACAATCTTGTCCCCCATAAAGTGCCAGTGCTTCTTATAGACAATGGACGGCATCCCGTCCGGTCCCGGAGCCTTGAGATCACCTATATGATCAAGAGCGGCCTTGATTTCCTCTCAGGAAAATTCAGCATTAAGCATATCCTGCATGGCAGTAGTGACCCTTGGCTCTACTTTCTCAATAAGATTAGCCAAACTGGCATCACTATGTGAGGTGAATAGTTCCTGAAAAAAAGAACAGACATAGTCAGATAAACCCTCTCCTTCCTTCATCACAGATCCATCCTCCCTCTTCAACTCCTTCACCCTATTGGCCTTCTTCCTCGCTGAAGCATAGGCCATAAAATATCTCGTACTCCTATTCCCATCCTTCAACCATGGGAGGGATGCCCTGCAGGTTGGTCTTCTCAAGCGGATCGGAGACGGCTCCACGGTCTCCGTTTGGCATGACAAGTGGATTCCTGGCACTTTGTCTATGACGCCGGTCTGCAACATTGGCAATGTTTAGCTGAATGTGGTGGCGGACCTCATTGACCAAAGTAACTGGTCGTGGAAGACCGATGTGGTTCGCGAAAATTTCATACCCCCAGATGTGGATGCTATTCTCAATATTCCGTTGAGGCAAGGAGGAGGTGATGATTCGTTGGCATGGGCTCTTGAAAAATCGGGTTGCTACACTGCAAGATCAGCGTATCGTGCTCTAATGACTCGGAACGAGCAAACTGCTCTAGAGGAAGGGACGTTTACCGAATCTTCATTGACAGACAAACAGATGTGGTCTCGATTGTGGAAGCTCAAAGTCATCCCAAGAGTGAGAGTCTTCTGGTGGAGGGTATTACATGGCATCCTCCCAGTAGAAGCAACTCTTAAACACCGTCACATTGCTACGGTTAGTACATGCAAAATCTGTCTTCACTCTGACGAAGACATGATGCATGCCCTGTTGGACTGTTCTCATGCCAGGCAGTTTTGGGATGCAGCCCCCGAATGGTTGAACATCAGAAGGCCGGTATTGCACCCTCTGACCTGGTCAAGAGATATCCTGTGCGATCAAATGTTCTCAGAGTCACAGAGAGCGACAATAGTGACTGTTATGTGGACGATTTGGACCTCACGGAACAATATCACCCATGACAAAAAGGCATACAATCCAATTCAGTCTCTGAAGCGGGTTCGGGAGTCCCTAGCAGTTCTTGAGCTGCCTCGTGATCACGCTCGAATCCTGCCCGGCCATGGTCGGCGCCCGCCTGAGTTGGGATGGATCAAAATAAACACTGATGGAAGTGTTGCAATGGATTCAAGGAGGGGAGGGGCAGGGGGAGTAGCTCGGTCCCGATCATCCTTTCTTGCAGCATGGTGCAAACCATACCCAGGGGTCGCGGACCCATTCATAGCTGAAGCTTTTGCTATCCGCGATGGAGTCATCTTCACGCATCTTCGGGGCTATGAAGAAGTGGTTCTGGAGTCTGATAATTTGGAGATTGTGAATCTCTGGAACTCGCGTCACACCTCTCGTGCGGTGGTGGCGCCTATCTTTTCTGAAATTGGGGAGCATGTTCCTTCGTTTAAGTCTTTTGTAGTTCAGCATGTCGGTAGGGCAGCCAACGTCCCTGCTCATCTCTGTGCAAAGCAAGCGAGCACTTTAGATGTTACAGAGTGTTGGCTTGATACCACACCAAGTTTTCTTGTAACTAGCCTCTGAGCAGATTTTGCTGGAGGAGTTGATGTTGAATAAAGAGCTCCCGGTTTCACCCTAAAAAAAGGGAATCGTTTGACGCCGGCGCACCGACCGAAGCTTCGGCCGGTCCCGCGTGCGCCGCTCGATCACAGCGACCAACCCCAAAAAGAATCGGGCAATCCACGTTTGCGTTGTTTTTTTATTGGCCCATCACGTGGCCTTGGCCCACCATGGCCGCTCGTCCAGCTTTTCTCGTTCAGATTTCTTCTTATCTTCAGCGTTACCCTCTGTTGGGTCATCACGTGCTGCGACCATAGTGATTGCATGTTGGAACCAATGATATTTTTTGTTGCATTGACTCATGGTGGAGCTACGACCCGCGACGACGGGGAAAACGATTTTTGCTGCAATGGTAATCGGATTTTGCTATGAGCGATGAGAAAATTTGCTAGATCAATTCATGGCAGAGGTGCGACTTGGGACGGCGACATCAACGATTTGTTGCTGCAACTGTTGTTGTCTTTCTGTGCGAGTTTTTTTGCTACATCCATTTTTTATGATGATGACCGGTGGCCCTTGTTCGTGCAACCCTGTGCAACGAGCGTCGACGGTGGTAAAAAGCTTCAACCAGCATAGGAAAAAGTTTCAACCGACGTGAGAAAAAGCTTCAACAGGCACACGGCGATGGGGATGCGGGCGAGATTTGTTGGAACCGACCTTCGACAGAGCTACATGCTACAACCACATCGCAAAGTGCTACAACCAGCTCCGCACACGGCTACAATTGGCACTGCATTTTGCTTCATCGCACAAACGACATCTCGGTGTTTTTGCTACAATCGATGGCACAACTTGCTACATCCAACGTCGTGTTTCGCTACAACCGGCATCACGTTTTTCTTCATCATACAAAATGTCATCGTGGATTTTGCTACAATCAACGTCGCATCTTGCTAGAACCGGCACAACGAGCTAGAACCGGGTCTCAAATTTACCGGAACCGGCGAGCCGAGTTGCTACGACGGTCAGCGGCAGCGAACGACGATCTCGTTTTTTTGCTGCAACCGTTGTCGATGTTTGCTACGATCGGCAGGTGGTTTTGCTGCGACCAGCAGCTGAAGAGGAGGTACATTGCTCGTCCATGGGGTGTTACGACTGGCGATCGCCGCCATCGGAGCTGCACCCCGTCGTTAGCCAGAGCTGCGACCATGATAATTTTTTACTGCAACCTGCAAGCACTCAATGTTGCATGCGCCAAGCCGACGAGAAACGCATGGGAGGCACCTACCACTGGCGAGGGCGACCGGCAGCGTGGGAGGTGGTCATCCATGGCGAGTGCCTGCGGCACCACTGCTCCTGTTCTTTGCTGGCATCACCAAATTTGTTTTTCAAGAGAAAACGGTACGAGAAGCCTAGATCTGATGGCTGTACGTGGACACATCCAACGTATGGGCTGCGACCGGCCCAAATTTGGGCCGGTGCGCCGGCGCTTATTATACTGTCCAAAAAAAATAGTCTTCATGATTTTTTTGGTCCCACCACTTTTGTATGGTTTTTTTTTGTTGGTTTTTTCCGTCCCACATGACACCCCCCCTCCCGCACAAAAAAAAAAAAACAGCCCGCACGAAACACTACTCCTATCGATCTCCTCGAGGAGACACCGCCGCCGCGTGAAACCCCGGGGCTTCCTCCTCCGCCGCCATCTGGTTCCCCTCCGCTCCCATCTGCCGCCTCTGCCAAGATCCGAGGCCTCCGACTTGTGGGACGCCGCCGCCGCCGCGGAACCCTGGGGCAAGGCATGGCGTGGCCGCTTCGCGAGCAGCGAGGAGCAGCGCATGGCCATGCCCTGCATCGAGGAGGAGCTCAGGTATTTTCAAATCGAGAAGGAACACCACTGTCATTCTACATGGTGGTCGCTCCCCTCGATCCCCTCCATCGCCTCCAACATACAATCTCGCCGTCGCCGAGGTATGGGATCGCCGCCGAGCCGAGGTACGAGATCGCCTCCATCGCGTTCCTTCCCTGGCCACGCCCCTCCCAATTTCTTCCCCTAACCCAGCTAGGGTTCTTACCCGCCGCCACTTCCCTGCTGCTACCCCGCCACCCGATGCCCTCCACGGACACACCACCATGATGGCGGAAGGAAGAGTAAGAGGGGGTCGTCGAGGCTGGGTGAACATGTGGAAGCCGAGACGAGGACGGACACGTCCAGATCAGGTGCTCGCGCCTGATCTTGATTAGTGTGGTCATGGCGTTTGAAGGTTGAGCATTAGACGGATGCATCCAGAGCAGGTCCAAGCCGGCCTTGGCCCCATTTTCTTCACTTGATTCGTATTGCCATGGTGACGTACATGCCTAATCTCTTGTCATTGCTCTGCTCAGACCTGACCTACATGGCTGAGCGAGATCGAAGCCGGACGCCGGTCATGTTCTCCTCCCGTGCAAGCTCCGCACTGAAGCATCCAACATTCCAACACATGGTGAGATATCTTTTCTGATGAAATTTTATTTTCGGAGATGTTCATTCATAGTTTTGATGACCTCTTGATTCGTGTCATTAGTATTATTATTTCGACAGAGCAAAGATGGTTTTCTCTTTTCAGTACTTTTCAGAAAGGCAATATCCCTGTGACCCAAAGATTTGAGACAATATACAACATGTTCTGTGTCCATATCCGCTTGAAGAAAATCTATAACATGATATGTCACATAACTTCTTGTTAGGTTACAACAATAGTTGCGGACGCAATCCAAGTGTTACATAGATTTCTATTTATTTATTTTGCACTGTTATTTTTGTATTGTGATGTAAAGAAGGAATGTATATTGTAGGGGGTTTGCTACATGCTACATATATCTTACTCAGTTAGTCAGTTTATATTCCTGTAATGAGAAATGGCACAATCATCTCGTGCCACTTCATGGGAGCAGCAGAAGTAGCATCTATGCTATGGTCTGAAGCAGAACACTAATCAGTTCAATAAATATGCACTTCCCAAGTTCCTTATGCAAATGAAATGGCACAATTTTCCTTGTGCCCTCATGTACGAGTGAACAATAGCATGATATAACTCAAGTTCATGGTAGGTAAACCTTTTGCCTTATCTATATATGTGCATATCCTTTTTCAACGTTGATATCATATATCTCGCAAAAAAAATGTTGATATCATATGAGATATTCTATGTCGCTGTTAATAGTTTTGAGAACAAGTTTGAGCAAATCAAGCATATTGTTATTTTTTTCAAGCTCAGTTGGAGCACAAATTTATTTTTATCTATGGTTTGCAGTTGTAAAGAATTTGTACACTCCGGAGCAAGTATTGTGATCACAATTACAAACAATATTCCTAAGTTCTTGAGGATGTGAGTGCTCGATGTAAACTTGCGGTGTAATCTTGACCGAGCAAGAACGGCGATGTGATGCTCGTGGAAGATGAGGTCAAGGAGGTGAACACGCTGATGATATTATAGTAACTAAGGTGAGGAGATCAAGAGGATCAACAACCTCTTGAACGGGCTCTTCGTCGCTGCCACCAACAACAGTTACGAGCTTGTGAGGTAGCTGCTGGAGCGTTGGAGCATCCTTGAAAAGAAGATGAACAAACTGTTGATCAAGTTGTTCAACGAGGATGAGAGAGACGACCATGGTAGGGAGCAAAAGAAGGCGTAGACTGGCTGCAAACTTCGACAGGGGGCAGAAGAAGAAAAAAGAAGAGTGATTTACTGGTGAAAGAAAATCGGAAGCATGTTCGAACTATTAAATTATATATGCCCCTGTTGCAACACATGTTAGATTAGTACACTGTCATAATTCCAACAAAATGCAGAACAAGTGATACACCTTTCTCACAAATATTACACTGATGGCATTTGGCTTTTGACTACATAGAAGTGAGTAGAGGTGAATGAATGTTTTAGGATGGAGGCTAGGCACTGTGAGCGAGTTCCTTCCAATACTACGTCTGTCACTGTCACTGTATGCCTCATTGCACTGTGAGTATTATCCTCTTTAATTATCTTGCACTACAGATTTGTTGTACGGAACAAAATTATAGATGGTATTCGTTGTTTGTCCTCTTAACTATGTCTATGGAACAATGATCGCACATATTCCCGTATGCTAGGTTCTCTTCACATTTATGCAGTCTTGTTGGGACAAAAAAGAAAAGCAGTTATAATAAGCAGACATATTCTTCCTGTTTATGTATTCTTGCTCGGAGGAAAAACAAAGTTTGATATTGCCACAAGCATTAAACATGGCTTTGTCATCTCTCACCATCAGATGCAGATTGAGTCTCTTGAGAAGTTTAATGTTGTTTACTGAATGGAGGGATGACAATATATGCTTTCAGTTCATTTAAGTTTTCTTCAGCTAACCATTTCTTCTTTGAGACTCCATCTTATCGTATTGCCAACTTTTTGAAAAAATTACTGTTGTGCCCATGCATGCATTTTTCATGTTTTGAATCAGTGTTACTGAATAATTTCCCTACCTTGGAAAATGTGGCAAATTACATTTAATTAGATATGGTTTTATAGCAAATTGCATGAGCGAGCGGCTCATATCATTTTCCATCAATTCATACAATTTTTTCGCTAGGATAGAAGGGTAAATGCATTGGCTAATTGCTTCATGAGTTAATAATGGACACGGTGCCAGCGGCACACATGAGATATCAGATCTGCCTTCTTGGCTCGGGGGGGGGGGGGGGGGGGGGGGGGGGGACATAGGCGGTGCACGTGCTCACCCCCTTGATGGCGGTGGCGGATCAACATAAACACCACCGGGTGAGGGGATTAGGGCGGAGAGCGGGGCGGTTGGCGGGGAACACCTCCTTGGCGGTCCGTGGGAAAATAAGGTATGAAGGAGAGAGGAAGCCACGGTTGTCATCCGGGTTTAAAGGTGAGGCTCCAGGGAGGAATGTCCTGCTATGGCAGGAAACCAAGCAGGAAGGGGAGGATTCGGCATGAAAATGGAAGGGTGTGTCATGATCATGTATATAGGCATCACGTCCGTGACAAGTAGACCGACTCCTACCTGCATCTACTACTATTACTCCACACTCGACCGCTATCCAGCATGCATCTAGATTATTAAGTTCATAAGAATAGAGTAACACATTAGGTAAGATGGCAACAATACAATACAATACAATACATGTCGTTTCTCTTTCTGTCACTGGGATCGAGCACCGCAAGATTGAACCCAAAGCTAAGCACTTCTCCCATTACAAGAAAGATCAATCTAGTAGGCCAAACCAAACTAATAATTCGAAGAGACTTGCAAAATAACCAATCATGCATAAAAGAATTCAGAGAAGATTCAAATATTGTTCATAGATAGACTTGATCATAAAGCCACAATTCATCAGATCTCCACAAACACACCGCAAAAAGAGTTACATCAAATAGATCTGCAAGAAGATCGAGGAGAATATTGTATTGAGATCCAAAGAGAGAGAAGAAGCCATCTAGCTACTAGCTATGGACCCGAAGGTCTGAAGTAAACTACTCACACATCATCAGAGAGACCATGAAGTTGATGTAGAGGTCCTCCGTGATCGATGCCCACTCCGACGGAGCTCCAGAAAAGGCCCCAAGATGGGATCTCTTGGGTACATAAGGTTGCGGCGGTGGAAATAGGGTTTTGTGGCGCTCCTGGATGTTTTTGGGGTATATGAATATATATAGGAGGAAGAAGTAGGTCGGTGGAGCCACGAGGGGCCCACAAGGGGGGAGGGCGCGCCCAGGGGGTAGGCGCGCCCCCCTGCCTCCTGGCCGCCTTGTTGGTTGCTTGACGTCCACTCCAAGTCATCTGGATCACGTTTGTTCCAAAAATCACGCTCCCGAAGGTTTCATTCTGTTTGGACTCTGTTTGGTATTCCTTTTCTGCAAAACACTAAAATAGGCAAAAAAACAGCAATTTGCACTGGGCCTTGGGTTAATAGGTTAGTCCTAAAAATAATATAGAAGTGTAAAATAAAGCCCATTAAACATCCAAAACAGAATATATAATAGCATGAAACAATCAAAAATTATAGATACGTTGGAGACGTATCAATTATCGGTTCAGTTTGGCCTACTAGATCGATCTTTCTTGCAATGGGAGAAGTGCTTAACTTTGGGTTCAATCTTGCGGTGTCCTTTCCCAGTGACAGTAGGGGCAGCAAGGCACGTATTGTATTGTTGCCATCGGGGATAAAAAGATGGGGTTTATATCATATTGCTTGAGTTTATCCCTCTACATCATGTCATCTTGCTTAATGTGTTACTCCGTTCTTATGAACTTAATACTCTAGATGCATGTTGGATAGCGGTCGATGTGTGGAATAATAGTAGTAGATGCAGAATCGTTTTGGTCTACTTGACACGGACGTGATGCCTATATTCATAATCATTGCCTAGATATTCTCATAATTATGCCCTCTTCTATCAATTGCTCGGCAGTAATTTGTTCACCCACCGTAACATATGCTATCTTGAGAGAACACTAGTGAAATCTATGGCCCCGGGGTCTATTTTATATCATATAATTTTCTGATCTACAATTCTAGTTTCCTATTTTATTTTATTTTGCAATCTTTACTTTCCAATCTATACAACAAAAATACCAAAAATATTTATCTTAATATCTTTATTAGATCTCACTTTTGCGAGTGACCATGAAGGGATTGACAACCCCTTTATCGCATTGGTTGCAAGGTTCTTGATTGTTTGTGCAGGTACTAGGTGACTGGCGTGTTAGCTCCTACTGGACTGATACCTTGGTTCTCACAAACTGAGAGAAATACTTACGCTACTTTGCTACATCACCCTTTCCTCTTCAAGGGAAAACCAACACATGCTCAAGAGGTAGCAATAATAAACTTTTATCATGAATAAGGAAATATAAAATAACAACTTTGTTATTGCCTCTAGGGCATAATTCCTTCAGTCTCCCACTTGCACTAGAGTCAATAATCTGGTTCACATTGTTATGTGATTAACACCCATAGTTCGCATCGCCATGTGACTAACATCCGAAGAGTTTACTAGAGTCAATAATCTAGTTCACATTGCCATGTGATTAACACTCAAAAGAGCACTAAGGGTTTGCAACCAATCATGGCATATCGTATAGAACCTACATCAGGTGTGGCAAGACACACATCAGGTGTGGTACACATCATGGCATATCGTATAGAACCTATGGCTGAGGCATAGGAAATGACTTTCATTCTATTTCTATCTTCTGCCGTGGTCGGGCTTTGAGTCTTACTCAATTTCACACCTTGCAACACAGGCAAGAACTCTTTCTTTGACTGTTCCATTTTGAACTACTTCAAAATCTTGTCAAGGTATGTACTCATTGAAAAAACTTATCAAGCGTCTTGATCTATCTCTATAGATCTTGATGCTCAATATGTAAGCAGCTTTACCGAGGTCTTTCTTTGAAAAACTCCTTTCAAACACTCCTTTATGCTTTGCAGAATAATTCTACATTATT
Organism: Triticum urartu; assembly: GCF_003073215.2. Taxonomy (NCBI): domain Eukaryota; kingdom Viridiplantae; phylum Streptophyta; class Magnoliopsida; order Poales; family Poaceae; genus Triticum; species Triticum urartu. The sequence continues at coordinate 31,149,999 of NC_053028.1, read as the reverse complement.
TCCGATCAACAATATGTCATACACATATACTTATCAGAAATGTTGTAGTGCTCCCACTCACTTTCTTGTAAATACAGGCTTCACCGTAAGTCTGTATAAAACTATATGCTTTGATCAACTTATCAAAGTGTATATTCCAACTCCGAGATACTTGCACCAGTCCATAGATGGATCGCTGGAGCTTGCATATTTAGTTAACACCTTTAGGATCGACAAAACCTTCTAGTTGCATTGTATACAACTCTTCTTTAGTAAATCCATTAAGGAATGCAGTTTTGTTTATCCATTTGCCAGATTTCATAAAATGCGGCAATTGCTAACATGATTCGGACAGACTTAAGCATAGATACGAGAGAGAAAATCTCATCGTAGTCAACACCTTGATCTTGTCGAAAACCTTTTGCGACAATTCTAGCTTTGTAGATAGTAACACTACTATCAGCGTCCGTCTTCCTCTTGAAGATCCATTTATTTTCTATGGCTTGCCGATCATCGGGCAAGTCAACCAAAGTCCATACTTTGTTCTCATACATGGATCATATCTCAGATTTCATGGCCTCAAACCATTTTGCGGAATCTGGGCTCATCATCGCTTCCTCATAGTTCGCTAGTTCGTCATGGTCTAGTAACATGACTTCCAGAACAGGATTACCGTACCACTCTGGTGCGGATCTCACTCTGGTTTACCTACGAGATTTGGTAGTAACTTGATCTGAAGTTACATGATCATCATCATTAGCTTCCTCACTAATTGGTGTAGTAGTCACAGGAACAGATTTCTGTGATGAACTACTTTCCAATAAGGGAGCAGGTACAGTTACCTCATCAAGTTTTACTTTCCTCCCACTCACTTCTTTCGAGAGAAACTCTTTCTCTAGAAAAACTCCGATTTTAGCAACAAAAGTCTTGCCTTCGGATTTGTGATAGAAGGTGTACCCAATAGTCTCCTTTGGGTATCCTATGAAGACATATTTCTCCGATTTGGGTTTGAGCGTATTAGGATGAAACTTTTTCATATAAGCATCACAACCCCAAACTTTAAGAAACGACAACTTTGGTTTCTTGCCAAACCACAGTTCAGATTGTGTCGTCTCAACGGACTTAGATGGTGCCCTATTTAACGTGAATGCAGCTGTCTCTAATGCATAAACCCCAAAATGATAGTGGTAGATCGGTAAGAGACATCATAGATTGCACTATATCCAATAAAGTACGGTTATGACGTTCGGACACACCATTATGCTATGGTGTTCCATGTGGCATGAGTTTGTGAAACTATTCCACATTGTTTTAATTGAAGACCAAACTCGTAACTCAAATATTTGTCTCCGCGATCAGATTGTAGAAACTTTATTTTCTTGTCACGATGATTTTCCACTTCACTCTGAAATTCTTTGAACTTTTCAAATGTTTCAGACTTATGTTTCATCAAGTAGATATACTCATATCTGCTCAAATCATCTGTGAAGTTCAGAAAATAACGATACTTGCCGTGAGCCTTAACACTCATCGGACCGCATACATCAGTATGTATTATTTCCAATAAGTCAGTTGCTCGCTCCGGAGAACGGAGTCTTAGTCATCTTGCCCATGAGGCATGGTTCGCAAGCATCAAGTGATTCATAATCAAGTGATTCCAAAATCCCATCAGCATGGAGTTTCTTCATGCGCTTTACACCAATATGACCTAAACGGCAGTGCTACAAATAAGTTGCACTATCATTATTAACTTTGCATCTTTTGGTTTCAATATTATGATTATGTGTATCACTACGATCGAGATCCAACGAACTATTTTCATTGGGTGTGTAACCATATAAGGTTTTATTCATGTAAAGAGAACAACAATTTATTCTCTTAAATGAATAACCGTATTACAATAAACATGATCAAATCATATTCATGCTTAACACAAACACCAAATAACACTTATTCAGGTTCAACACTAATCCCGAAAGTATAGGGAGTGTGCGATGATGATCATATCAATCTTGGAACCACTTCCAACATACATCGTCACTTTACCCTTAACTAGTCTCTGTTTATTCTGCAACTCCCGTTTCGAGTTACTAATCTTAGCAACTGAACTAGTATCAAATACTGAGGGGTTGCTATAAACACTAGTAAAGTACACATCAATAACATGTATATCAAATATACTTATGTTCACTTTGCCATCCTTCTTATCTGCCAATCACTTGGGGTAGTTCCGCTTCCAGTGACCAGTCCCTTTGCAGTAGAAGCACTTAGTCTCAGGCTTAGGATCAGACTTGGGCTTCTTCACTTGAGCAGCAACTTGCTTGCTGTTCTTTTGAAGTTCCCCTTCTTCCCTCTGCCCTTTTCGTGAAACTAGTGGTCTTGTCTACCATCAACACTTGATGTTTTTCTCGATTTCTACCTTCGTCAATTTCCGCATTACGAAGAGCTTGGGAATCGTTTCCGTTATCCCTTGCATATCATAGTTCATCACAAAGTTCTACTAACTTGGTGATGGTGACTAGAGAATTCTGTCAATCACTATCTTATCTGGAAGATTAACTCCCACTTGATTCAAGCGATTGTTGTACTCAGACAATCTGGGCACATGCTCACCAGTTGAGCGATTCTCCTCCATCTTTTAGCTATAGAACTTGTTGGAGACTTTCATATCTCTCAACTCGGGTATTTGCTTGAAATATTAACTTCAACTCCTGGAACATCTCATATGCTCCATGACGTTCAAAACGTCTTTGAAGTCCCGATTCTAAGCCATTAAGCATTGTGCACTTAAACTATCAAGTAGTCATCATATTGAGCTAGCCAAATGTTCATAACGTCTGCATCTGCTCCTGCAATAGGTCTGTCACCTAGCGGTGCATCAAGGACATAATTCTTCTGTGCAGCAATGAGGATAAACCTCAGATCACGGATCCAATCCGCATCTTTGCTACTAACATCTTTCAACACAATTTTCTCTAGGAACATATCAAAATAAACACAGGGAAGCAACAACGCGAGCTATTGATCTACAACATGATTTGCAAAATATTACCAGGACTAAGTTCATGATAAATTTAAGTTCAATTTAATCATATTACTTAAGAACTCCCACTTAGATAGACATCCCTCTAATCCTCTAAGTGATCACGTGATCCAAATCAACTAAACCATGTCCGATCATCACGTGAGATGGAGTAGTTTCATTGGTGAACATCATTATGTTGATCATATCTACTATATGATTCACACTCGACCTTTCGGTCTCCGTGTTCCGAGGCCATATCTGTATACGCTTGGCTCGTCAAGTATAACCTGAGTATTCCGCGTGTGCAACTGTTTTGTACCCGTTGTATTTGAACGTAGAGCCTATCACACCCGATCATCACGTGGTGTCTCAGCACGAAGAACTTTCGCAACGGTGCATACTCAGGGAGAACACTTCTTGATAATTAGTGAGAGATCATCTTAAAATGCTACCGTCAAACTAAGCAAGATAAGATGCATAAAAGATAAACATCACATGCAATCAATATAAGTGATATGATATGGCCATCATCATCTTGTGCTTGTGATCTCCATCTCCGAAGCACCGTCGTGATCACCATCGTCACCGGCGTGACACCTTGATCTCCATTGTAGCATCGTTGTCGTCTCGCCAAGCTTGTGCTTCTACGACTATCGCTACCGTTTAGTGATAAAGTAAAGCATTACATCGCGATTGCATTGCATACAATAAAGCGACAACCATATGGCTCCTGCCGATTGCCGATAACTCGGTTACAAAACATGATCATCTCATACAATAAAATTCAACATCATGTCTTGACCATATCACATCACAACATGCCCTGCAAAAACAAGTTAGACGTCCTCTACTTTGTTGTTGCAAGTTTTACGTGGCTGCTACGGGCTTAAGTAAGAACCAATCTCACCTATGCATCAAAACCACAACGATAGTTTGTCAATTTGACTCCGTTTTAACCTTCGCAAGGACCGGGCGTAGCCACACTTGGTTCAACTAAAGTTGGAGAAACTGTCACCCACAAGCCACCTCTGTGCAAAGCACGTCGGGAGAACCGGTCTCGCGTAAGCGTACGCGTAATGTTGGTCTGGGCCGCTTCATCCAACAATACCGCCGAACCAAAGTATGACATGCTGGTAGGCAGTATGACTTATATCACCCACAACTCACTTGTGTTCTACTCGTGCATATAACATCAACATATAAAACCTAGGCTTGGATGCCACTGTTGGGGAACGTAGTAATTTTAAAAAAATTCCTACGCACATGCAAGATCATGTGATGCATAGCAACGAGGGGGGGAGTGTGATCTACATACCTAGTAGATCGACAACGGAAGCGTTTGGTTGATGTAGTCGTACGTCTTCACGATCCGACCGATCAAGCACCGAAACTACGACACCTCCGAGTTCTAGCACACGTTCAGCTCGATGACGATCCCCGGACTCCAATCCAGCAAAGTGTCGGGGAAGAGTTCTGTCAGCCCGACGGCGTGGTGACGATCTTGATGCACTACAGCAGCAGGGCTTCGCCTAAACTCCGCTATAGTATTATCGAGGACTATGGTGCTGGGGGCGTCGCACACGGCTAAAGAATAGATCACGTGGATCAACTTGTGTGTTCTAGGGTGCCTCTGCCTCAGTATATAAAGGACCAAGGGGGGGGGGGCTGGCCGGCCACATAGGGCGTGCCAGGAGAGTCCTACTCCCTCTGGGAGTAGGATTCCCCCCCCCCCCCCTCCTAGTTGGAATAGGACTTGTGGAGGGGGGAAAAGAGAGAGAGGGGCCGGCCCCCTCTCCTTGTCCAATTCGGACCAAGGGAGGGGAGGGGCACGCGGCCCATGTAGGGATGCCTCTTCTCTTTTCCACTAAGGCTCATCATGGCCCATGTAGTTCCCGGGGGGTTTCGGTAACCTCCCGGTACTCCGGTAAAATCCCGATTTTACCCGGAACACTTCCGATATCCAAACATAGGCTTCCAATATATCAATCTTTATGTCTCGACCATTTCGAGACTCCTCGTCATGTCCGTGATCACATCCGGGACTCCGAACAACCTTCGGTGCATCAAACTGCATAAACTCATAATATAACTGTCATCGTAACCTTAAGCGTGCGGACCCTACGGGTTCGAGAACAATGTAGACATGACCGAGACATGTCTCCAGTCAATAACCAATAGCGGGACCTGGATGCCCATATTGGCTCCTACATATTCTACGAAGATCTTTATCGGTCAGACCGCATAACAACATACGTCGTTCCCTTTGTCATCGGTATGTTACTTGCCCGAGATTCGATCGTCGGTATTCCAATACCTATTTCAATCTCGTTGCCGGCAAGTCTCTTTACTCGTTCTGTAATACATCATCCCGCAACTAACTCATTTAGTTGCAATGCTTGCAAGGCTTAAGTGATGTGCATTACCGAGAGGGCCCAGAGATACCTCTCCGACAATCGGAGTGACAAAACCTAATCTCGAAATACGCCAAACCAACATGTACCTTTGGAGACACCTGTAGTACTCCTTTATAATCACCCAGTTACGTTGTGACGTTTGGTAGTACCCAAAGTGTTCCTCCGGTAAACGGGAGTTGCATAATCTCATAGTTATAGGAACATGTATAAGTCATGAAGAAAGCAATAGCAATATACTAAACGATCGGGTGCTAAGCTAATGAAATGGGTCATGTCAATCACATCATTCTCCTAATGATGTGATCCCGTTAATCAAATAACAACTCTTTTGTTTATGGTTAGGAAACATAACCATCTTCGATTAACGAGCTAGTCAAGTAGAGGCATACTAGTGACACTTTGTTTGTTTATGTATTCACACATGTATTATGTTTCCGGTTAATACAATTCTAGCATGAATAATAAACATTTATCATGATATAAGAAAATAAATAATAACTTTATTATTGCCTCTAGGGCATATTTCTTTTATGGACGCCTAGCGCGCAATATTTCCGGAGAGAATCCGGCTCGCCATGACGGCCGGGAGACAAGACAAATCGGCTCGCCTTGACGGGTAGCCCGCTTTTGAATGATATTCTATTCTTGACGTTGCTTGATACCGGCCCCTCAGATCATGCATGGGAAGTTGCACGGATCGCCATCTTGTGAAAGATCCGGATGAGACTAGCCAATCCACCGAGCATCCCACTCCATAGGGCGTGTTTCAGATGCATTCACATTTGGTACATGATTTGCATTAACACATATGATGGGTATCCAATTAGATATAATTCATATATATTCAATCCCTAGATCTATCTTACTTTCCTACTTGGTAAATGTCACACTTGCAGATTTGGTCTAGCGATGGAGATAAACAGAGCGTCTTTAACTTTGAATTCAGATTTAGTACGGGTTGTACCAAAGCAGAAGTGGTATCCCAGATGAAATTTGTACAAATTCTGAATTATCCAAAAACATGGAACTGAGTCCCAATTTCATTTGCGTTAATTGTGTTCATAATCATGGATGTGCTACACAGTTTTGACTTGTGCTAAGCTGTAGAGTCAATCAAAGTTGTGACTGACACTTATCTGAGCATATCTAATTGTGTAGCTTGCCGTCCGTACTATAGCTGCTTACTCGGCTGAGAACCGCATCTAATTGACTATCAAAATAGTTAGTATTTGTCAATGAGACTAAATTTGATTGCTGCTTTTGGTTTTTTGTCCTTTTGCTAGCTAGCTAGTCGTCTTAGTCACAGGCACAACTTTGATCCGATAACAATAAATACAACAGAGCAACAAACAATGACGCACTATAAACAAAGAGAACAAGTGAATCAAGCACGGCAGCTAATTTAACACTCTACGACTTAGGGCCCTCCCTCACATAGTATGCACAAATAAACTTGATGGCTTACTATTTACAACTTATTTGAAATCCCGAATTATTCTATAGAGTAAGGATAAAAAAGAGAAAAGATAAAAGAAAGGCAGAGAAAAATAGGGGGCGTCCCGCCCGCATATGGGCCGGCCAAAAACGGCGCATGAGGGGGATCGGGTGAGTTGGCTGGTTCAGATGAGGAGGCCCCCTCAGATGGTACGCGCTGTTTTTTTCTTCTGCCTTTTCTCTTTGTGTTTCTATTTTGTTCTTCCCATTTTTTGAGTCTAATGTTACTATTTAATTTTTTTATTTTAATCCTTTTATAGTTTTATTTTTTTTGGTTTTTGCACTTTTTTGGTGGAAATATGCATATAATTTCAGAACATGTACATGAAGTAAACAATTATCACGTATTGAAAGATATGTATATAAACCTTATATTCATGTAGACGAGTTAACGTTTAGAAAGTTCATGGATGTTCTTAATATATACATGAACATTTATATATATATATATATATATATATTGGAAATAAAATGCTCATCACATATTTTAAAACATGTTCATGTACAACAACAATTACTATATTAAAATGTTTACGCAATTTTGGATAAATCAAAACAAAAAGAAGCAGATAATAAATATATACTACAAAAATGGATTGACATGAAAAGGAAAAAAGAGAAACTGGAAATGAAAGGAAAAAGAATAGAAACCATAATCTAGAAAGAAAACAAATAAAAAAGTCACCCAACCAAGCTCGACTGGGCTCTATAAAACTAACTGGGATTTGGGACTCTGTCATTACTTATTGTTACTCACACATTTCGCTAAGATTGTTGATATCTGGCAAACAATTAGTGATGTCCTTACTATGGCTTTGTTTAAGCGCCATGAACGCCTCTTGATCTAACCTTGTTTAGCAAAACACCATGTTGGTGCAAAAAAAAAACGACATATCCCATGATTGCTCATGGAGCGGAGTACACTTAGATGATCATGATAGGGTGCATGCGAGACAAACGATTTTACCCAGGTTGAGGCCCTCAAGGTGGAGTTAATACACTACATCCTGCATGTCTAATTTTATTGACGGTGTTCGTCTCGTATGAGATCTTGTAATATTTGGTGCCGACTTGGGAGGCCATACCTCCCCTTATATAGGTGTACAGGAGGTAGGGTTACAACAGTCCAAGTCGATTTACATATTGTAACCACAGCTGATCTACCAGGGCCCAGGCTATAGCTGGGCCGCGAGGCTGGCCTGGCGATAGTCTTTACCGGGGAACAGATACCCCTGATATATTCTACTGTTAGTAGCCCCAGAGTCCGTCACGAGCTCGGCTAATTTGGCTTTATGTTGAACGAAATGCGCCACCTTGGATTGCTTGGCGAGGTCTTGAGGGTGTCCTGAGTATCCTTGCAATGCAAGAAAATGTCTTGTGTGGGCTTGTGTTGAAAGGGTTGGAGATGACGCGATCCGCCGGGCTTGTTACCCCAAAGAGGAAGGTGCATGGTGAGCAAGGTGTCCGACCTTCCTATCTTCTTTTGTTGTTGGAGACATCCGGTTTCACAGGAAAAACCGGCCTCACCAATGCTTGTGAAGCGTCGCGATTCCCAAAGCCACATGCCCTTCGAGTTCCTGCTGCCCAAGGAGCTCACTTGTAGTCTCGCCAGTGCCCCCCTTCTGGCCAGCCAAGGATTCAACCTGTCCGAGTTGACCAGCGACACACTCCTCTGGTTCCTAGTCTTCATCAGGTTCCAAACCGTCGTATGCATGCGCGTACCGCCTGGTCGTTGTCAGAAATTTGATGGTCATTGTGCTAGCACTAGTGTAGAAACGGGCTATAGCCCCGTTACGTAAGGTCCTTTAGTGCCGGTTCTATAACCGGCACTAAATGGTGGAGACTAAAGGTCCCTCTTTAGTCCCAGTTCAACATAAACCGGGACTAAAGGCCCACCACGTGGCATCGGTCATTGTACGTTCATTTTCGGCTCATCTTTATTACACAACACCGAAAAGATCAAATTAATACAAGTTCATACACACTTATTCTCATAAAACAACATACAAACTCTCTAGCTAAAGCATTTAAATGCAACAACAAATGCAATCAATATCACAACTAAGGTAACAATTGATCCAACAACATAATGATACCAATCCTCACTACCAATGGCATATTTTTTAATCTTTCTAATCTTCAAGCGCGTTTTCTCCATTTTGATCTTGTGATCATTGACGACATCGGCAACATGCAACTCCAATTCCATCTTCTCCTCCTCAATTCTTTTCAATTTTTTCTTTCAAATAATCGTTTTCATTTTCAACTAAATTTAACCTCTCGACAATAGGGTCGGTTGTAATTTCCGGTTCACATACCTCCTAGATAAAAATATCCATGTCAACTTGATGGACATAATTTTTTATAAACACGAAATGCAACAAATAGTTATAAAAGAGAATATACCACATCTGAATCATAAACCGGAAGAGGGCCGACGGGGACGGATATCAAAACCATGGCACTATGTATAACAAACAACGTACGGGTAAGAAAATTATAGAAGTAACTATATATCTAAATCACACAAACATGATTTTTTTTATATAAAAAAATATAAGAACAAGAGGCTCACCACAAGGTGGTGCCGGCGACGGGACGGTGCGGGCGATCGATGGTGGTTAGGACGGAGACGGGAAGGCACTAAGTAAACCAGACCTACATATGCAAACTAAGAGTTATTTTGAGCTCAAATTGCATATAAATCAAATAAACTACCACATATAATTCCTCCCAAACTAAAACCCACAAATCACTATACTTATAAAGCATTGCAAGAGCTAATCTAGCAATGAGAGATGAAAGGACAAAGTTGCTAACCTTTGTGATCACTTGGATGGATGGGGTGCCTTCAAATCTTAACAAATTTTGTCAAAAATGGAGGATGAGCTCGAAACGACAATGGCTGGAGCTACAGGAGCTGTAGCTCGGGACGACAATGGCTGGAGCTACAGGAGCTGTAGCTCGGGACGACAAGGGTGAGTTCATAGCAGCAGCCACTTGGTTTTTGCCTCATGTATATGCAATTGAGGCGGCAGAAATTCAGGCTATAAGGAATGGATTCTGGCTAGCACAAAAAATTGGCTGCACCTCCTTGATAATCGAGTCTGATAGCTCAACTGCACTTGAGGCGGTGAACCAACATGAATTATATGGTCCTGATGTTGCTGTGACTACAGAATGCAACCTTATACGGAGGGAGTTTGCATCAGCGACATGCGATCACTGTTTTCGGGAAGCTAATGAGGTGGCCGATGCTCTAGCAAAACACTCCTTTAGTAATAGATGCTCTGAATTTTGGGAAGCCTCCATTCCCGACTTTATTTCTCACATTATTGTAAAAGACCTGTCCATTATTTGAGAAATAAAGTCTTTTCCTTTCAAAAAAAGAAGTGGTTGCGCATGTATACATATGATACATGAATTTCACACATATTAGACTTGTTATCCGACAGCTCGTTTTCCGAGTCGCAATAGAAGATGCAACGGGCTAGATGCCAGGTGCATTTGAGCACAGGCACCAAAACGCCATGCTCTAGTTATTGACTCTATTGCATGATTAAAGGGAAAAGACTGAACATAAACTCTTTTTACAATGAGTCTCTTCTTCACAGAACTGTAACTGGTGCTATATTATTAGAAAAATATGAAATGCAAGTCGTTTGAACTATCATTGCGCCAGTAGCTGAAATTCAACTATTTGCTATTGTTGTCACCAACAGAACATTTTTTATAGTTCAGAATCCAACCAGATAGCTCGCACATTGCTTCCTTTAGAAATATTATCAAGCTAAGCCGAATAATTACATGTGGTTATCTTAACACCTTAAAGCCTAATGATATAAGAATATATTGAAGGCACACATGATCATGTTGTATAGATAAAATCAGCTACCTCATACACTAAAAAAACTCCCAGGCATATGAAACTGCTAGGGGTATAAAGTAGAACATGATGAATCCATATTCGATCTTGGCATGAGAGGTGGATTGGGAGAGAAGGCGGTACATCATATAAACTTGCGTCGCCATGGAAATGCCATGGCATACATATCTCTCAAGCAACATGGTTTGCGTTGAGAGATTGACAACTACATATCAAATTGGAGAGTGACAACTTGTAGCAAGACACTGGACACAAGAATGACAGGGACGATGCCTGTGAAGAGAGAGGGGGAGAGGGATGGTGATGAAGCAGTACCTGGTATTTCTTGTGGCACGAGATGGTGAGCAAGAGTAAGACATCAATTTCATTGAAAGGAATCGAGCAAGACAATAGATCTGGTGCCAGTAGGAAGTATGAATGCTCAGCAATGCAGAGGTCGTCTCATCGAATCCTTTGTACAACATCATCCATCATCCTCCTCTCCTTGCCTCCCTTGTTTCTCCCTCACCATCCTCCGTTCTAGAAAGCGTGCATTAGGTCAAGAAAAATAACTTCTCGGAGATGATGCATTGGGAGTCATGACGTACACAACTTACAAAGGAGCAACTGCCTTGTGGGAGTAGATCAATAGAAGGCGACCGGCGACCAAGTGCGTAATCAGGCGACTTCATTCACAGAGGCTACCAGATGCATAGGGAGCAGCCATGGGGTACACAATTGTTGGGTGAGAGTAGATCAACCGAAGGTGAGGTATGAACGACCAAGTGCGTAATCAGCCGGCTTCACGGAGGCGTGCAGATAAAAAAGAAGCAATCATGGCGTACAGAGCTACAAAGAAAACAACTGCCTAGTGAGAGTAGATCAATAGAAGGCGAGTGGTGATGGAGTCCGTAACCAGTCGTCTTGAGGTGAGTGGCGGAGGCATGCATGAGATTGCGAGAAAACACTAGGCGCGCGGGGGGGGGGGGGGGGGGGGGGGGGGGGGGGGGGGGGGGGGTGAAATCGAATCTAATGCTTTTGGTACACGATCATCAAAGAGGTGAGAGGAAAATTAACTAAGGGCATAGGTGGGTAATTATTTTCACATCAACCGGGATCCATCGTCTGTCATTATCTAATTAACGGCCATATATTTGTGAGTTTTGTGGGATTTTCTAGCACATTTATCTATTTTGATCTATATAGTGCTTTTAGTATATAATGGAAGATAGGTAGATGGATAGATTGTATGTGCAAGACTGGTCGTGCGACAAAGATTAAAAGGTGTAATGCAGGCCCACTGGCCATTAAAAATCTGCCATTATGAAAATTTAATTTTTATGTTTCTTATTAAAAATGGCCTACCAAATTAATGGCGGGATGTTTTCATTTCTTGTGATATTTACTAGCTTATCCTATATACCTAAGAGAGTGATCCCCTCTAGTACTTCTAATTACCTCAACATGTGTGCTTCCACATCATCAAAATTGTTGTACCGTTAGATTTCTAGCTTGCTCCATTAGCATTCATCTGACCTATGCATGAAAATCCTTCACCATGCGACATGCATTAGTGCATTCTAAGCGGGTTTTAAATTGCATTGTATTTTATTGTAGCATGCACAACTTTTCATGATAATATTATTTTTATGCAGAATTTCTCATATAGTTTAGATTGTAAGGAATGAATTAGTATTCTACACAATGTGTAGAAACTATATATCCAATTCCACGGCAACGCGCAGGGTATGGTATAGATTCCTTGTTTCTCGTGTTTCTAGTTAACCAATCAAGCACATTTGATATATGATGATAAAAAGGATGGATGGCTCACATGATCTACAAACAGAGTAAAAGAACTCAAAGTCTTAGTGTTGGTTGCTTAGCAACATAGCCTAGGAAATGGCGTACATGATTGAAACGGTATGGAAAGGCAACAAAAAATGTGTTCTGTTTGCAGTCTCGGCCTGAGAATGCTAACCATACTCTTTTCCAATGTGAGATGTCTCCTTGTGTTCATTTTCTATCAAAGAAGTTGTCGGATGGGCTGAAATCCCAGCAAGCATGCAGGGCGTTTCTTTAAAAAAATTAAGTGAGCAAGCAGGATTTTGCACGTATATATAACTGGTTTGCTATGATATTAAGGAATTATACTCTTGGGATTGGGGGGATTTTGCACAAATTTGTACACACTTGAAATTGTTGGCCGACAAAGCAATGGTGAGGTGTCAACTATCTAGTGGTTGCATGGATTCTGTTAGACAAAATAGGGTTTGGAACAATGCTCGATACCCTTGGTGGGTACGGCTGTCATATATTTATAAGAGGAAACCGTACAAATACAAGTTATGTTACAACACGTATATCTAATATATACTTAGTCTAACACCCTCCCTCAATCTTAACTATGTCCTGAAACACTCAGAAGGTTAAGATTGCGACAACATCCTTCAAAAGAAGGCAAGGGCAAGGGTTTAGTGAAAATATCAGCAAGCTGATCCTTAGAAGAAACAAACTTAATCTGAAGGAGCTTCTGAGCAACACGTTCCCTCACAAAATGATAGTCGACTTCGATGTGCTTCGTTCGGGCATGAAATACTGGATTGGATGAAAGGTATGTGGCACCGATGTTATCACACCAAAGAACAGGTGGCTGAGTTGGGGAGACCTTCAACTCTCGAAGCAACGACTGCACCCACATGATCTCAGCTGTGGCATTAGCAACAGCTTTGTACTCAGCTTCGGTACTACTCCGAGACACCGTAGCTTGCTTGCGAGCTTGCCAGGCGATCAAGTTAGGCCCAAAGAACACAGCATGTCCCCCCGTGGATCGCCGATCATCAGGACTACCAGCCCAATCGGCATCAGAAAATGCTGAGATCAGTCCAGAACGTGCAGGCTGAAGATGGAGACCATATGAACCAGTGTGACGAACATAGCGTAAGATACGCTTAACAGCTGACCAGTGAGAATCACGTGGTGCATGAAGATACTGGCACACACGGTTAACTGCAAATGATATGTCTGGTCGAGTAATGAGCAAGTACTGCAGTCCACCCACAATGCTGCGGTACTCAGTGGCATCCTCAGGAGAGAGCAAGTCACCAGCAAGAGCTGTCAGTTTGTCTGTGGCAGACATGGGAGTCGTAGCAGACTTGCACTGCAACATACCTGCACGACGCAGAAGATCCTGAGAGTACTTCTTCTGAGTAAGAGTCAAGCCACTATCAGAATGAAGAACCTCGAGGCCCAGAAAATAATGCAGTCTCCCAAGATCTTTAACAGCAAACTCAGCACCAAGAGAAGACACAAGCTGATCCGTAGCAGAAGCAGATGAACTGACAAGGATGATGTCATCAACATAGACCAGAATGTACATAGTCACCTCAGGTCGCTGAAGAATAAACAGAGACGTGTCTGCTGTAGAAGGAACAAACCCATGTGCACGAAGAGCAGCGCCAAGACGGGCATGCCACGCACGCGGGGCCTGCTTCAAACCATAGAGAGCTTTGACAAGGCGACACAAATGATGTGGCTGAGCCGGATCAACAAAACCTGGCGGCTGACGCATATAAACCTCTTCTTCCAGAACTCCATGGAGAAAGGCATTCTGAACGTCAAGCTGTCGAAGCGACCATCCGCGAGTAACAGCCAAAGAGAGAAGAACACGAATAGTAGTTGGTTTAATAACAGGACTGAATGTGTCTTCGTAATCAATGCCATACCGTTGTTTGAATCCCTTGGCAACTAGGCGTGCCTTGTACCTCTCAATGGAGCCATCAGCATGTTTCTTCACCTTGAATACCCATTTAGAGTCAATGATATTGACACCAGATGGAGGTGGAACAAGACGCCAAGTGTTGTTTCTTTGAAGAGCATGAATCTCCTGCTCCATCGCAGCACGCCAATGTGGGATGCCAAGCGCTGCTCGAAAATGTCGTGGTTCAGTCGTAGGGTCAGCCTCAGCATGCGCCACACAAGCCGCAAGCCATGCGACAGTGCCGTCAGTGCGCTTCTTCAGTTGGAAGATGCCACTTTTGCTGCGAGTATGGGGACGCAGGACGACAGGCGGAGATGGCACTGGAGCTGCCACACCAGAGGAGCCACTGTCCATCAGCGGCGAGGAGGACGTGCCGGCGGGCGAGTCTGGTGGCACGGTCAGGTTCGGCGAAGACAAACCGTGCGTGATCGGCGTCGACGGACCACGCGACGAAGACTCGGTGACCTGCGAGGCCGCCGGCCCAGGGGATAGCGCCGCGGGTCCAGCCGGCCCGGCCGACAACTCCGCAGGTTCGGCCGGCCCAGGCGACAGCGGGGCCACTGGCCAAGACGACTCGGGCACCCCGTCGGATCCACGTGCATGGGGCATGCACGCGTGATCGACAGCGGGGTCAGGCGGAGTAGTGGCGGGGGAAACCTCGTTGAGCGCCGAGCGCGGCGTAGCAGCAGCTGGCGCAGTTGTGGCCGTATCATCATCCAGAAGCTCAAGTCGAGCGCCTCGTCCAGTCCCTGCACCATGGTTAGGCAACAACAGAGGAGAATATGCAGCATCCACAAATTGATCAGGCAAAACTGGAAAAGAGTGCAACTCGGTGACGGGAGTATCGGTTGGTGATGTGAGTGTGGAAAACGGGAAGACAGTCTCATCGAACACAACATCACGAGAAATGTAAACACGATTTGTCGGAATGTGAAGACACTTGTAACCTTTGTGAAGAGGACTGTATCCAAGAAACACACATTTTTTGGATCGATACTCAAGTTTATGCTTATTGTACGGACGAAGATGTGGCCAACACGCACAACCGAACACTTTGAGTAGGGAGTAATCTGGAGTTTCATTAAGCAACACTTCTAGCGGAGACTTCATGTGAAGACGTCGTGTGGGAATCCTGTTTATCAAAAAACAGGCAGTAACAAAAGCATCGCTCCAGAACCGAAACGGGACAGAGGCATGTGCAAGAAGTGTCAGGCCAGTTTCAACTATGTGACGGTGCTTGCGCTCAGCTGCACCGTTCTGCTGATGTGTATGAGGACAAGACACATGGTGTGAGATGCCAAGCTTCTGAAAGAAGGTGTTAAGGTTACGATACTCACCCCCCCCAGTCTGACTGAACATGGATAATTTTGTGCTTAAGCAATCGTTCAACATGTGCTTGAAATTGCATAAAGACATGAAACACATCAGATTTGCGCTTAATAAGATAAATCCAAGTAAAGCGACTGAAAGCATCGATGAAACTGACATAATAGTTGTGACCACTAACAGAAGTTTGGGCATAGCCCCACACGTCTGAAAACACAAGTTCAAGAGGAGCCGTGACAACACGACTTGATACAGAAAAAGGCAACTGATGACTCTTGCCTTGTTGACAGGCATCACACACTAGAAACTCCTTATTACTCGACTCAACAGGAAGACGATGACGATGAAGCACATGGCGCACAATGGGAGTAGCAGGGTGGCCAAGGCGAGAGTGCCACTGCGACGATGACACCCGAACACCACTGAAAACTTGAGAGACTCGTGGCACATCAAGCGCATATAAGCCGTCGCGAGCTCGACCACTAAGAAGAACGTCCCTCGTGTCCCGGTCCTTAACAAAAAAATGGAAAGGGTGAAACTCAACAAACACATTGTTGTCACGAGTTAATTTAGGAACCGAGAGTAAACTACGTGTGACTGAAGGAACACGAAGGACATCAAGAAGACGCAAGGTTTTAGTGGTACGTGAAAGGAGAGATGCCTGACCAACATGTGAGATGGGCATACCTGATCCATTGGCCGTGCGGACCTGATCGTGACCGGTGTAGGGCTGGCGAGTGGCCAGCTTGTCAAGCTGGCTCGTCAAATGGTCCGTAGCACCCGTGTCCATGTACCAGGCAGGATCCACCGAGTATGAAGGAGTGAACCCGGGATCCGGTGTAGCGAGAGCAGCTTGCTTCTCATTGCCCTTCCCATTGTTTCCAATGCCAAGAAAATCTCGTTTAAAGCGACGATGGCAGCGAGACGCCAAGTGCCCCTCAATGCCGCAGAGTTGACACTCAACCCCACCACCACATGCCTCGCAGTGGAGCCGCTTGCGGCCAGCCGTCTGAGGTGGAGCGGGCGGACGGGGCTGGTTGCCCGAGGTCGGCGGCGCTTTCTGCTTGGCAACGCGGGCGCCCCCACGGAGAGCAGCGTTCGCAGAAGGACCCTCCGTGTAGACGCCAACGGAGCGGCGAGCAGCGAGCCTCTGTTCGGTGTTGAGGAGGCGTGCATAGAGATCGCGAGGCGGCATCGGCGTGTCACGTCCATTGATATTTTCAACAAGAGAATCATAGTCCTCATCAAGCCCATTGAGAATGAACGAAGTAAACTCCTCGTCACGGAGAGGCTTCCCAATAGACGACAGTGTATCAGCCAAACTTTTGACCTTGTTGAAGAAGGCCGTGACGGAGAGATCATTTTTCTTGACCTCACCCAGCTGGTTGCGAATGGCAGAGGAACGGGCCAGCGACTGCGAGGAGAAGCTGGAGTCGAGCGTGGCCCATGCGTCCCTCGACGTCGCGGCAAAGACCACCATGCCGGCCACGGAGGGAGTGAGCGAGGACTGAATGGCACCCAGAATAGCTTGATCCTGAGCGATCCACCGACGATGAGCAGGGTTGGACACCATGACGGAGCCATCAGCGGTCGAGGGCACCGGAACCATGGCCGGGGGACACGGCAGCGTACCGTCGACATACCCCTCAAGGTAGTGACTACGCATCAGCGGCAACACCTGAGCGCGCCACAGGAGGTAGTTGTCGGCAGAGAGCTTCACCGTTACAAGATGAGCGAAGTGAAACGGTCCTGGTTCAGCCACCGGTGCGGAGAGCTGCGAGTCGTACGTCGGAGGAGCACTATACGGAATTAGCGCATCGGTCGACGGAGGCGCACGATAGTGTTGATGATGACCGTAGGGCGCCGTGGGAGATACGCCGTAGGGCTGCAGGGGCGGCGCGATGTACGGCGCAGGGGCGACGTAGGGCGCGCCATACGGCGCCTCGTAGGACACGGCGGAGGACGGAGCATACTGCGCCGGCGACGGCGCAACGTACGGCGCGGGATACGGCCCCCCGTAGGGCACCTGGACGGGGGCACCATGGGGGCCTAAAGCCGGCGGCAGATCACGAGACGGAGTCCTGCCGTAGGGCAGCGACGCAGACGTGTTGTAGAAATTCTGCGGCAGAGACGCATCACGGGAGATTAATCCATCACGGGGCTGCACACGGGAGTTTGGCTCCAGAGATGCATCATGGGCGAGCGATGGATGCATCGCGGGCGATCGGGGCGCTGGTGGACGCGAGCCCGATGCAGCCGGACGGGCCCAGGCGAGCGGCGTGGAGGCCATGAAAGGCGATTCCGTCGCCAGGGTTGACGGAGGCGGCACGGCGGCGGAGGCCGACGCGGCGGCGGCGGCGGCAGAGGAGGCGGAAGCACGGCGCGGATCGAACGCGTCGTCTGATACCATGTTAGACAAAATAGGGTTTGGAACAATGCTCGATACCCTTGGTGGGTACGGCTGTCATATATTTATAAGAGGAAACCGTACAAATACAAGTTATGTTACAACACGTATATCTAATATATACTTAGTCTAACAGATTCTAATATTTGTTTGGGTGGTTTATTAAAGCAGTTTGTTCGATTCAAAGTATATCAAATATGTAAATGCTATATCACCGAAAGTACGGAGGAAGAGAGATCATGACTGGAAAATAGAAAAACTAGGAAAGGTCATGAATTGATGAACAAGTCCAGTGCCAATAGTCTGCCGCGCTCATCTTATTATTATTCCACCACACACTACATCATCACACATCAAGGTTATTTCAGTTTATATACCACAATGGCTAATAGTGTGCATGCATAATTTGCCAGCATACATTAAGGCACTCCCACCGCACTCATGTTAAGCTACATCATATGCATTAAACATATATTTTGATATCTTCTCTAGTGGATTGTATCTAACAGATCCCTCATTTAATGTGTTTTATGTGAGAGGAAAAGTATGAGTTATCTTGATTTTGGCGCTAATAGCTATATGTAGATGAAGATATCATACCCCTCTTTTTTCTCACTAAATAGTGTGCCACATCTAGGGGTTATGACAAAGATATAGTCCAAGGTGAAGCAATTGGACTACCCTCACAGTTGTTAGATCCTAGATAGCTAGCACTCCCTCCGCTTCCAGAAGAAGGCCTAATTTTTATCTCAAATCAAATGGTGTAATTTTTTTTTATCATTTTGTAGACAATTAATACTACCAACAACTATAATACAAAGTTAGTATCACTAAATGCACAAAAAACGTATTTTATTATATTGTATCTATTTAGTATTGTAATTCTTGATAGATTTTGCTTACACACTTGACCGAACTTTGTAAGTCTTCATTATTAAGACGGATGGAGTAGTGGTCTAGAGTCTAGACCGGATGTGCGGCGTAATTCGCAATGCCGCAGAGGCCTGCATCGTGGCCAGGTCCACGTTGCACGTAGAAGTAGCCGTGATCACCCCAATGGACGCCATACGAACTTTTTAAGATCCAGTATTTTCTGCCGTCGGCAAGGGCGCCATAACCCACTGCCAACATGGAGTGGCCAGCCTGCCCGCACGGTCCCGAGAAGATGCCTCCTGTGTAGTTGAGGAAGCTTGCTGGTTCGACCGACATCTTGACGGTCACCGGCTGCTGAGAGACGGCGAGCAAGAGCTCTTGCTCGGTTCGTATGGTCCAGACGAAGCTTGTGATGGACGCAGAGATCATATGCAGCTTCTCCCGCTTGCAGTCTTGGACTCGGTCCACGTACGGGTACGTCTCCTCAGAGGCAACGCCTCCGTTGCGGAGGACCCAGTCGTACGCCCTGAGGTGCGACTCGATCATGCTTTTGTTGGAGCAGTCGCATATCTGCTGGCTCGATAGGCGGACAAGTCTCCCGGAGCGGATCTTGTGCAGCCCCTCGATGGCGCCCGCCGTCGAGATAGCCCAGCAGGAACCTGTGCATGTAGATCAGATATATTACTTGGTAAGGAAGGGACGGAAGGACAAAGTAAGGTTCCATTCATGTTCTAAGAGCCTAGTAGTAGTTCATAGACTAGTATCACATTCGTCCCAAATTATCTTCCATTCATGTAGTGCGAGCCTAGTAGTAGTTCATAGACTAGTATCATCATAGTCCCAAATTGCTTATCTAGACACCTTTTCGTGTTAGATACATCCGTATCTAAAACAAATAATTAGGGACGGAAGGAGTAATAAGCAAGCAACGAGCTCCATTTCCTTACCGAGAACTCCCTGGTCCATGACCGGCGTGACAGCACCATGCGCACGCCAATCGACCATGGGCGGCGGTGTGCGAGCAGTAAAGATACTAGCGGCTGAGCGCGGCGTGAAGGTCACCGACCTCGGCCGCGGGATGCAATTTGCCCCCGATGTGCCTCCCGCTGTGCCTAGGAGGCACACCAGCAGCGCGATCGTCTTGGCCAGCGCCATCATGAGCTCTTAGTGCAAGTTTTTCCCTTGCTCTCCACTAGTCTCTCTGATCAGATCGTTTTGTGTGACGTTTAATTTGTTCTTAGCCTTTGTGCGTGGCTGATGAGGCCCAACGGATGCATATGTATAAAGATGCCAGGGGAGGTTAGGGCATCTCCAAAGCTGACCCGCAAATGGACACGGAAAATGTCTGTTTTTATGTCCGGGTGTGTTCTGCGGACATGATGCGGGAGGGAGCCATCCAAAGATATTCACAAATTAATCCGATTGGGAGGAGAGAGAGTAGAGGTGGATCATGCATGTGATGGGATATTGTGTTGTGGTGTCCAATTGAAAGGAGAGAGAGGAGAAGGAGATCATGCATGTGAAGGAGAGAAAAAGAGGAGTACCACGTAGGTTTTTTTGTTGTTGGTCAATTGCATGTCACGACTCCGGTCTAAGTTTGTCTCACATTTACTGGAAAACGGACGTCGACGTCCGGACCACTTCGTGAACCGATAAGGGTCTCCATTGGATAACAAAAGTTGACACGGTCTGAACACCATAATCTGAACATATACCAGAGCTTTGAGGGTCTCCTTTAGAGATGCCCTTACATGCTTTGCTGCACAAGGAAAACCCTACATCTGATTAGGATCAAAATTACAATAACACCCTCGCTATCTATCCACCCATCCATCTGTTGAGTGGGCACGTCCTGAACGCATGGGCATCTGCACCCACTTAAAAAAAGCATTTTAAGCACGTTTGAAAATGTCAAAAAATTTAAAAGAAAAATTCACACATACGTGTTCGCAAATGTGTGTGCATGGCACAAAGTTTTGTGAAAAATGTCTTTTTTTTCTTTTGTCTCTGCAAAAAAGAGAAATTTCAATGCTTCTAAATAGCGTTCCACAAACACAAATTTTGTTTTGTTTTTTTGCATTGGCCACAAAAAAAATTATTTTTCCGTAAAACTTTATGCACGCACATAGAACATGGAGACGTACCCATGCAACCTTTTTCAGTTTTTTAGCATTTAGAAAAGTGTTTTTTAAGTGGGTTCATATGTACCTGGATTCGTCCATGCACTTCCCTCTATCTATCTATCTATCTATCTATCTACCCCTCTATCTATCTATATATTTATGTATCTATCTATCAATCAATTGATCTATCTATCTATCTATCTATCTATCTATCTATCTATCTATCTATCTATCTACTGTCTATATCTATCTATCTATTTATCCCTCTATCTATCTATATATTTATCATTTATGTATGTATGTATCTATCAATCAATCAATCAATCAATCTATGTATCTATCTATCTATTATACGTATACTAACTAGTAAAGTGGTCCTCGCAAATGTGAGAGCATCGTATCTATTTCTGTAAACATTGAAAAAAAACTATCTATCTATCTATCTATCTATCTATCTATCTATCTATCTATCTATCTATCTATCTGTCTGTCTGTCTATACTACAAAGTGGCCCTTGCAAATGTGAGATCATCTTATTCATTGATCTGAAAATGTTATGAAAATAAATTATATCTACCTATCTATCTATTGTACTAACAAGTAAAGTAGCCATTGCAAAATGCAAGCATGGAATTTATTGCTCTGAAAATGTTTGACAATAAAATTTTACTTTCATAGATATTCATATTACGGGGTTGAAAATTTATATTGTGATTACATAGACACTCCTTAATATAATATTATCATGGTGAAACATAATCTTCCTGTTGAAATTTTAGGAGAGCTTGAACCTCCAAAAGCTCATCCTTTGTCTGAACTTTAATATTTACCTGATAAATTGAAATATGCCGATTTAGATGAAAATAAAATATATCCTATTATTATTATTAATGCTAACCTTTCAGTGCATGAGGAAGAAAATTTACTCGTTGTTCTAAAGAAACATCGAGGGGCAATTGGTTACACTCAGGACGATCTTAAAGGCATTATCCTACTCTCTGTATGCACTAGATTCATATGGAATCTGATGCCAAGCCTGTTATAGATCATCAACGCTTCTTGAATCCTAAGATGAAGGAAGTCGTAAGGAAAGAAATTCTCAAACTCTTAGAAGCAGGTATAATCTACCCTATATATGATAGTAGATGGGTTAGTCATGTTCATTGTGTTGATAAGGAAAGAGAAATTATTGTTGTTCCTAATGATGAAAATGAACTTATACGACAAAGAATTCTTGTTGGTTATAGAATTTGCATTGATTTCAGGAAATTAAATAAATCTATTAGGATAGATCATTATCTCTTGCCTTTATTGGTCCAAGTTAGAAAGACTATCTAGCCAAACACTTTTTTGTTATCTTGATGGTTATTCTGGTTTCTCTCAAATAGTTGTTTATCCTGAAGATGAAGAGAAAACAACTTTCACCTATCATTTCTGAACTTTTTTTATAGACGTATGCATTTTCGTTTGTGTAATACACCCGCTAATTTTTCAAAAAGTATGGTTGCTATCTTTGTTGATTTTTGTAAGAAGATCATGAAAGTATTCACAGACCATTTTTTGTCTATGGAACTTCTTTTGATTGCTTGCACAATCTTAACATGGTTTTATAGAGACGTGAGGGAACTCACGTTGTCTTAAATTGGGAAAAGTGTAACTTTATGGTAAATGAAGGTATTGTCCTTGGGCATAGAATTTTTGAAAAAGGTTTTTAAGCTGTCAGAGCCAAAGTTGAAGCTATTGAGAAGATGTCTTGTCCTTCAGATATTAAAGGTACACAACGTTCTCTTGATCATGCTGGTTTTTATAGGAGGTTTATTAAAGATTTCTCAAAAATGTCTATACTAATTACTAATATTTTGAAAGAAGATGTCATTTTCTTTTTGATGATGATTGCAAGGAAGCCTTTGAAATTCTTGTGAAAGCTTTATTCGCTGCTCCTATAGTTGAACCACCTGAATGGAATTTGCCTTTTGAAATTATATGTGGTGCTAGTGATTGTGTTGTTGGTGTTCTTGGGCAAAGGGTTCATAAGGAACTGAATGTTATCTATTATGCTAGCAAACTTTAGACACAACTCAAAGAAACTATGCTACTACTGAAAATGAATTTTTAGTTCTTGCCTTTGAACGTGATAAATTCTAATTTTTTATTGTTTATTCTGAAGATACTATTCATATTGATCATGCTGCTATTAAGTATCTTATAGAAAAGAAATATACTGATCCTAGGCTTATTAGATGGGTTTTATTTTTACAAGAATTTGATATGCATATTGTGGATAGAAAATGAGGTAATAATCAAGGGGTTGATAATTTATATATGATGGAAAACATACCTATTGATCCTATTCCCGTTAACAATAGTTTTTTGGATGAGGAATTAGCTGTCGTGAAAGTTTCCTCTCATACTAATCCTTGGTTCACTGATTATGCAAATTTTAATGTTGCTAAGTATACTTCACCTAATCCTTGGTTCGCTGACTATGCATTAGGGGTACTACTCGGACATAGAGATGACAAACTTCTCACAAGGGTAAACATGACGAACACAGATGAAAGATCAAAGTAATACACGTACACTAGTAGAAAAAGGGTCAAACGTGAAGCACATTAGTGCCGGTTTGTATTTGAGCCGGCACTAATGTATACATTAGTGCCGGTTCCAATGGCTAGCCGGGCCGCTTTCATTAGTACCGGTTCATGGCGAACCTTTAGCACCGGTTCGTGCCATGAACCGGTACTAATGAGAGTGGTGGCAGGATGTTGTCAGACTGGGGCCCCTCCAGCCCCTTTAGTACCGGTTCTTGGCACGAACCGGTACTAAAGGTCGTCCTACATAAACCCTCCGTCCACCCGAGCTCGCTCTGTTCTTCCCCTTTCCCCTCTCCTCTCTCTGTTCTTTCCCTCTTCCTCTCGAGCTCATCACACATTTTGCCCAAAATTTGTCAAGATTTGAAGGCCCCCATCCATTCAAATGATCACAAAGGTTAGCAACTTTGTCCTTTCATCTCTCATTGCTAGATTAGCTCTTGCAATGCTTTATATAGTGATTAATTTGTGAGTTTAGTAATTTGGGAGGATATATATATGTGCTAGTATTTGATTTATATGCAATTTGAGGTCAAAAATAACACTTAGTTTGCATATGTAGGTGTGGTTTACTTAGTGCCTTCTAAATCTTCGTCATAACCACCGTCGATCGCCCGCACCATCCCGTCGCCGGACCACCTTGTGGTGAGCCTCTTGTTCATGAAATTTTATATAAAAATTGATGTTTGTGTGATTTGGATATATAGTTACTCGTATAATTATCTTACCCGTACGTTGTTTGTTATACATATAGTGCCATGGTTTTGATATCCGTCCCCGTCGGCCCTCGTCCTTGTTATGATTCGGATGTGGTATATATATTCTCTTTTAAAACTAGTTGCATTTCGTGTTTATGACAAATTATGCCCATCAAGTTGACATAGAAATTTTTTCTAGGAGGTATGTGAACCGGAAATTCCAACCGACCCTGTTGTCGAGAGGTTAAATTTAGTTGAAAGAGGAAACGAATACTTGAAAGAAAAATTGAAAAGAATTGAGGGGGAGAAGATGGAATTGGAGTTGCATGTTGCCGATGTCGTCGATGATCACAAGATCAAGATGGAGAAAATGCGCTTGAAGATTAGAAAGATTAGAAAATATGCCATCGATAGTGAGGCTTGGTATCATTATGCTGTTGGATCCATTGTTACCTTAGTTGCGATCTTGATCGCATTTGTTGTTGCATTTAAATGCTTTAGCTAGAGAGTTATTTGTTTGTTTCATTTAAGTGTTGTATGAACTTTATGTATGAACTTGTATTAATTTGGTCTATTCGGTGTTGTGTAATGAAGATCAGCCGGCAATGGATGTACGATGACCGATGCTCTCCCCAGTTCGTTGAGGGCGTGCATACTTTTCTGCTTGCGGCTGAGGCAAACAAGCGGGCGGATGGTTTTATGCCTTGTCCATGTGCTGGCTGTAAGAATGGTCACAATTACTCTACGTCAAGAACCATTCACGTCCACTTGTTTAAGTCCGGTTTCATGCCCCACTATAACGTTTGGACCAAGCACGGAGAAAGAGGGGTTATGATGGAAGACAATGAAGAAGAAGAGGACGACGACAGCTATCCTGGCCATGGGTTCCCTGAATACGATGATACAACAATGGGGGAAGAAGCTGAGCTGGTAATGCGGGAAGAAGCTGAGCCGGCAATGTGGGAAGAAGCTGAAGAAGAGGCATCGGATGAGCCCGTTGATGATCTAGGTCGGGCCATTGCCGATGCAAAGAGAAACTGCGCAAGTGATTTGGAGAAGAAGAAGTTGCAGCGCATGTTAGAGGATCACAAAAAATTGTTGTACCCGAATTGCGTAGGTGACAAGAAAAAGCTGGGCACCATACTGGAATTGCTGCAATGGAAGGCAGAGAATGGTGTATCTGACAAGGGATTTGGAAAGTTGCTAGTAATGATAAAGGATATGCTTCCAAAGGACAACGAATTGCCCGAGAGTACGTACGAAGCAAAGAATGTTGTATGCCCTCTAGGGTTAGAGGTGCAGAAGATACATGCATGCCCTAATGATTGCATCCTCTACCGCGGTGAGTACGAGGATTTGAACGCTTGCCCGGTATGTGGTGCATTGCGCTATAAGATCAGCCGCGATGACCCTGGTGATGTCGAGGGCGAGCGCCCCAGGAAGAAGATTCCTGCCAAGGTGATGTGGTATGCTCCTATAATACCACGGTTGAAACGTTTGTTCCAAAACAAAGAGCATGCCAAGGCGATGCGATGGCACAGAGAAGACCGTAAGAAAGGCGGAAAGTTGAGAGTACCCGCTGACGGGTCGCAGTGGAGAAAAATCGAAAGAAAGTACGGGAAGGAGTTTGCAGATGACGCAAGGAGCGTATGGTTTGGTCTAAGCGCAGATGGCATTAATCCTTTTGGGGAGCAGAGCAGCAACCATAGCACCTGGCCTGTGACTCTATGTTTGTATAACCTTCCTCCTTGGTTGTGCATGAAGCGGAAGTTCATTATGATGCCAGTGCTCATCCAAGGCCCTAAGCAACCCGGCAACGACATTGATGTGTACCTAAGGCCATTAGTTGAAGAACTCTTACAACTGTGGAATGGAACAGGTGTACGTGCGTGGGATGAGCACATGGGGGAAGAATTTGACCTAAAGGCGTTGCTGTTCGTGACCATCAATGATTGGCCTGCTCTCAGTAACCTTTCAGGACATACAAACAAGGGATACCGCGCATGCACGCACTGTTTGGACGATACCGACAGCATATATTTGGCTAATTGTAAGAAGAATGTGTACCTGGGACATCGTCGATTTCTTCCGAGTAGGCATCCCGTAAGAAAGAAAGGCAAGCATTTCAAAGGTGAGGCGGATCATCGGACGAAGCCTCGCCACCGTACTGGTGCTGATGTACATGATATGGTCAAGGATTTGAAGGTGGTCTTTGGAAAGGGTCCTGGTGGACAACCTGTTTCGAATGACGCCGACGGACGCGCACCCATGTGGAAGAAGAAATCTATATTTTGGGACCTGCCCTATTGGAAAGACCTAGAGGTCCGCTCCGCAATCGACGTGATGCACGTGACGAAGAATCTTTGTGTGACCCTGCTTGGCTTCTTGGGCGTGTATAGGAAGACAAAAGATACACCTGAGGCACGAGAGGACCGGCAACGTATGCACGGAAAAGACGGCATACATCAGGGTCATGCAAGCTATGCTCTTACCAAAGAAGAGAAGGAAATCTTCTTTGAATGCCTGCTCAGTATTAAGGTACCGTCTGGCTTCTCGTCGAATATAAAGGGAATAATAAACATGGCAGAGAAAAAGTTCCAGAACCTAAAGTCTCATGACTGCCACGTGATTATGACGCAACTGCTTCCGGTTACATTGAGGGGGCTTCTACCGGAAAACGTTCGATTAGCCATTGTGAAGCTATGTGCATTTCTCAATGCAATCTCTCAGAAGGTAATCGATCCAGAAATCATACCAAGGTTAGAGAATGATTTGGTGCAATGTCTTGTCAGTTTCGAGTTGGTGTTCCCACCATCCTTCTTCAACATCATGACGCACGTCCTAGTTCACCTATGCAAAGAGATTAACGTTTTGGGTCCTGTATTTCTACACAATATGTTCCCCTTTGAGAGGTTCATGGGAGTCTTAAAGAAATATGTTCATAACCGTGCTAGGCCAGAAGGAAGCATCTCCAAGGGCCGTCAAAATGAGGAGGTCATTGAGTTTTGTATTGACTTTATTCCTGACCTTAAGCCGATTGGTGTTCCTGAATCGCGGCATAAGGGCAGACTGGATGGAAAAGGCACGCTAGGAGGGGAACAAATAATATGTATGGACGGACATTCTCTCACTGAAGCACACTACACAGTTCTACAGAATTCCGCCTTGGTGGCTCCGTATATGGATGAACACAAGAATTTGCTACGCTCCAAACACCCGGAGCGGTCTGATGACTGGATTACACGTGAACAAACCAGGAGTTTCGCCAGCTGGTTGCAGACACGTACCATGCATGACACCTCTATTGAAGATGACCTGTACTTGCTGTCCCAGTTACCATCTTCGAATATAATGACTTTCAAAGGGTACGAGATAAATGGTAATACATTTTAAACGATCGCCCAAGATAAGAAGAGCACCAACCAAAACAGTGGTGTCCGCTTTGATGCAGAAACCAAGACGGGAAAGGAAACATATTATGGTTATATACAGGACATATGGGAACTTGACTATCGACGTGGTTTGAAGGTCCCTTTGTTTCGGTGCAAATGGGTCAATATGACACGAGGCGGGGTAACGGAAGACCCGCAGTACGGGATGACAACAGTGGATCTCAACAATCTTGCGTATGCAGACGAACCATTCATCCTAGCCAATGATGTGGCACAAGTTTTCTATGTGAAGGACATGTCTACCAAGCCAAGAAAAAGAAAAGATAAGGAAGCGAATGCATCGTACGATGAGCCAAAGCGGCACATAGTTCTTTCTGGGAAGAGAAACATCGTGGGAGTGGATGACAAGACAGACAAGTCAGAAGATTGTTAAAAGTTTGATGAAATTGCTCCATTCACAGTGAATATTGACCCGAGCATCCCGTTAAATGATGAAGATTTTCCATGGTTACAGCGCAAAGGGACACACGCGAAGAAAAAGTTTCACACCCAAAGATCTGGGATGTGATCGGCTTCACTATCATCACTTTCTTCTGTGTTTCACACCCAGAAGGGAATCTTTGTAATAGTTAGGGTAGTTAATTATGTGTTTTGGCATTTGAAACGCGAAATTTTTTTATGTGCAAACAAATTCTTTCATGCCTTTACTGATTTTTAAAGTTAAGTTATTCACAAACTAGTGATTCACACTAATTTTAAATAATTCAAAATTTAAACTATTAAAATTTGAAAACTACGGGCACTAACAGAAAGTTTGTAATTTTTTGTACCTAAAGCAAAAATATTCACAAAGAAACTCTAAATACACAAAAAAAACAACTCAAAAATAAATAAAGCAAAAAAAAGCCCGCCTACTAGGCCAGAGCGGCCTACATACGACTAGAAACCCAACCTGTTGTTGGGCCAGGATGCAGGCCCGCAAAGGCCCAGTAGGCCAACAAGGCAGCACAAAACATGTAGGCCCAGTAGGCCTGCTTTGGAGAGGAGCTCGAGAGAGCTACCGCACGGGGGTTTATAAACCAGTGCGGTCGCCCCTCGGCTAGCGAGGTGGGACTAAACTTGCGCACCGCACCTGCGCCAGCGCACCCCTTTAGTACTGGTTCGTGGCACCAACCGGTACTAAAGGGGGGCCTTTAGTACCGGTTGGAGCCACCAACCGGTACTAAAGGGGGTGCGGTTCCCGCCGCTTGGCCTGGCCAAAACAGGCCTTTAGTACCGGTTGGTGGCTCCAACCGGTACTAAAGGTGCCTTCTATATATACAACACTTACGAAAATTTCATTCTCCCTCTGTTTCTTCCTCTGTTTCCCCATTGAAGCACCACCCGCGCGCCCCGATCGATCGACGCCGTCGCCGTCGCCGCCCCCGTCCCTGTCGCCGCCCTCGTCTCCGTTGCCGCCCCGGGCTCGTCCCCGTCGCGCCGTCCCCGCGTCACGCCCCGGCCCGTCGCCGCCCCCGGCCGTCGCCTCGCCGTCGCCGTCGCCCCGCTGTGAGCTCTCCCCCTCTAACCCCTCTCCCTCGCCCCCGGCGGCCACCATGGGCGCCGCCCCTCCCCGAGCCCATACACACACAAGCATGATGAACACACACACACACGTACATATGTATGAATTAATGCATGTATATATTAGTATATACGTATTTTGTATGTTTAATTAGTTTAGATTTTTTTAGATTATTATTTTTTCACTAGTATATATGTATGAATGCATGTTAGATGGATATAATTAGTGTTTAATTAGTATGGAATTTTTTTATATAATGTTTTTTTTCAGTTTTTTAATGGATGTATAAAAGTTGTGTTTTCTGTTTTTAGTGTTAAATGCTTAATTAGTATGAAATAGCATATAGAATTTTGACATATGCAATGATAGCATAATTAGTGTTATATAGAAATGTTAGAAATTTTAGTTATCAAAATCCAATCATTAAAATAATGCTACTTTTTGCGGGCATATAGCTAGTATTTGTTCTCGACGATGCCCGGCCCGCATCCTCGCCGTCGACCCGTCCGCGACGACGTCCGACTGACCCATGTCCGGGACTGGGCTCCGCCGGGCTGGCACTGGGAGGTGCTGCCTGGAGGGGCGCGCCGCTTGATGAGAAACCTGGCCCCGGGTCCCGTCGTCGACCCTGATCTCGTTTGGTGGCGTTCGCGTGGGCCAGTTTCGGTGCGGAGGGAGCCGGCCCCGCCGGAGGTGGTACGTCGCCGTGTCAGGGAGGAGGACGAGCACGTCCATCGCTACATGGTTGCGTTAGAGGGCGGCAGGTTCTCCAATACCTGGCAGTTTCTTCAGGGATCTCACTTTAGCTATGATCCTGTGAGGGTTCCTTCTCTTTGGGTGTCCACCGCCCGCGCCGCAGGAACCGCGAGTGTCCTAGATTCTTCTGTAGTATTCGATCTTTAATTAGCTACCTAGCCAGTGATGTACTATTCAATATTATATATTATTCAAGACGATGTATTCGAGATTATATCTATTATTCGAGACGATGTATTCGAGATTATATCTATTATTCGAGACGATGTATTCGAGATTATATCTATTATTAAAGACGATGTAATTTGAATACTAAATTGTTTTATATTTCTTTTGGCATAGTTAAATAAAAGCTATGGCGGACAATACTGACAGAGAGGGAGAACAGACCATGTTCGATATAATATGCGGGCCAGATGATGATCAGAATGAAGAAGATTATGACGACTCCGAATTTCTAAACAACACCGGAGAGGGTGATATGATATTCGATCGCGACGACCGAATTGATGAAGTCATGAACTACGATTATGACAATGACGAAGAACATGTTGATCCTGAAACAACAAAGACCGGCGAGGTATATATATTTATATAAGCAGGCATCTGGTGATCATCACATGTTTTAAATGAGTTGAAGATATATTAACGAATCGATCTTTCTTCTTTCAGCCATACGGATCGAGCAAATCTTCAGGCAACAGGACGAAACGAGGCCCGAACAAAAAGTTGAAGGAGGGCGTAAAGTATAATATCGAGGCAATAAAACCTAATGGCGAACCATTAGCGCCTAAGAAGATTGCGGACAAGTTCGTTCGTCAGTGCGGAGTTCTTGTGAAGGACCAACTCCCGATCTCCCTTCAAGAATGGAGAGAGCCAGCAAAGCCACGTCCAGATCTTACTTTTGTCGACGACAGACAAAAAAGTCTGCTTTGGGATACTCTCATGGAACATTTCACCCTACCAGATCATTTCACAGAAGCAGATGTGCAGAAAGTCAAGGACGCTGCTCTTAGGAAGATGGCAGTTGCATTCAAGAACCACAAGAATCGTGAATGGGACAAGTACGTCAAGGGAGGAAGGAAGACTCCAGTATTCGAGGGAACACTAGAGAATCAAATTGCTCATTGGGACGATTTCGTGAAATTCAAGGATTCAGAATTCTTGAAGCGCCTCAAATACAATGAAGATATACTACTTCCTTACAACTTCCAGTGAGTCACACTTTCTTGTACTACAAATTCTCTGTTTTTGCCTACTAGCTAGCTACATGTTTTTGCTTACATATGCCCGCTTAATTAAGACATGCAAACGTGTGTGCATGCAGATTTCACTGGATCTTGTGTATCATTAAAGTTGATGCCGGAACAGTTGAAATACTGGACTCA
The DNA here is from genome assembly GCF_003073215.2 of Triticum urartu. Lineage (NCBI taxonomy): Eukaryota > Viridiplantae > Streptophyta > Magnoliopsida > Poales > Poaceae > Triticum > Triticum urartu. The sequence goes on along the minus strand of NC_053028.1, from coordinate 31,118,344 downwards.
CTACTCAAAGCAAATAGTGACTATAACATCTTGTTTGGGATAGTCAACAGGTAATTTCAATCATTATTAACTATATATCTCAGCCTATTTAGTTCGTCATTTCATGATATGAACTATTTAATAACCCCTTTATTCATTTTCTTTGTTGGCGGGCAGGGCTTGAGCAAGGTTCATCAGCGTCACGGAAGGCGAATGGAAACGACAGCTGAAATGGTTTCGACCCAAGGTAAGTATTTAAGTAGTACTAGCTAGCTAGCTAACTGCCATCTCTTTAATTATCATGCTTGATTAATTATTATCTGATCAAATTAAATTCCATTCTCGTAATAAAGGCCCTGAAGCAGGCGCAGGGGACTGATCTGTGTGCATTCTGCGTTTGCGAGAACATTCGCATGATGGCGTCCGAAAGGAGCAGATCTCAAAGACAGGAATGGGTACGCTTGTTAGAACACTATTCACAATTTTTACACCATTATCGATATCTAGTCACACAACTAATACACATGCATATTGATCTCCTTCTTAACAGTTCACAGAGGTGCGGGACAAGCTCCTAGAAACGGAGCGCGTAGAAGCACTTCAAGAGAAAATAGCGGGATTTTTGCTCGACCAGGTCATAAATCCGAAGGGAGAATACTATTACCCGCTACCGCCCCCATCGACCAGGTCATGAACCACTTCCAATTGTCATCGTGCTCCGAAGGCACCAATTAGGCTAATGCCACTGGCTCCGAAGGCAACATGCATATGTAGGAGAAATTGTATATAGCTATACATGTGTGTATGTGCGAATTAATATGGTGGTTTGTGAGACATTGATGATATATATATATATGATTGGTTCTACTAGAAATTCTATATATATATATATATATGCATAACGTGTACAATGTGTAGTATCGTAAAATACCAGCAAACGAAAAAGAATTAAAATGAAAAACACAAAATTAAATGAAAAAGAAATCATAAAACCAAAAACCCCCCAAACATTTTAGTACCGGTTGGTGTTACCAACCGGTACTAAAGGGCTCCCGGCCCCCGGAGCTGGCTCGTGCCACGTGGTTGCCCTTTAGCACCGGTTAGTGCTGAACCGGTACTAAAGGAGGGGCCTTTAGTGCCCACACTTTAGTGCCGGTTATGGAACCGACACTAAAGGGCCTTACGAACCGGTGCTATTGCCCGGTTCTACATTAGTGGTAGGTTTCCACTTAGGGTTGATGTCGGAGTGTCCTTGATCGATCTGACAGCATGGCAGGGCCCTTCTATTGACCCCCCTCCAAATGCTAGGGGACTCTGTACCTCTGATTTACAATCCGAAGCCACAGTGTGAAGTAATCGACCCAGGGGTGGCGACACTACCTGGTATGAGCAAGCGCGCATGTACCAAGCATCGTCTTCTCTCCTAGAGTCCCTCTTTCAACTGGAAATTGCTTCGCTGCTCACCCCTCTTTATTGTAGGTTTTCATCACATTAAATAACGTGATTTTCACCCATATACTTGGGCTCTTCTCTTTAGTGCTCCTGATTTAACCCTTCATTAACCTAGTGAAATCAATCAAAGGGTGCACGAATGAGTTAAAATTTGACAAAGTGTACAACTACTACATGAAAACTAAATGTAAAAACGAATGCAAACTTGGATTCTTCAACGATGTGGGGTACAGTCTGATGCGCTCATACCTGGCAACCGGGGTTAAGAAAACAACCGTAACTTCTGTGAATCTTCAAGGATTTTATCTCCATCTGTTCGCGCGACTTCCTTGGCCATCAGGAGATGATTTGAGATGGGATTTGGCTCATCTAGAACCCTTGGACAAAGGAGAGAAGTTACATGTATGGAGGACACCCATGGACGTCGACTATAGATACAACTCCAACCCTACAATACTAGGAAAAGGCTTATACATAGAAGTTTACCAGTAGCGTGTATTATGGACCCCACGCTACTGATAGTTACCAGTAGCGTCTGTTACAAAGCGCGCTACTGGTACAACATAGTAGCAGCGTTGGTTTTTGGAAGCCACGCTACTGGTAAGTTTGCCACAGCACACCACCCGACCAAAAAATATTAGCAGCGTTTGTTGTCTAACAAGCGCTACTGTTAAGAAAGTAGCTGTAGCGTCCGTGCACCTAGACGCGCTACTGCTATTTCTTCTATGGGTAAACTTATACCAGTAGCATTGTTTTTGTACAAGCGCTATAGCTAGTTTTATGTACCAGCAGATATTTTGGCTGGCACTCATAGCAGTAGCGTGCTTTGGCACCCCGTGCTACTGCTATGGTCGCCACCCACCTGCCACCTTTTCCCTCCTTCCTCCCCTTTCTTCTTCCTCTCCCCCTTCCTTTCTCCCCCTTTCCTTGCACCTTGCTTGTTCCATTCAATGCTCCCCCTCCACCACCCCCCATTAGAGCCCTCCCTCCCCCTCTTCTTTGCCCTCCACCACCCCCTCCATTAGAGCCCTCTTCTTTGCCCTCTACCACCCCCCTCTTCTTTGTGCCCTCCACCACCACCCCTCCATTAATGCCCTCCCCCCTCTTCTTTGCCCTCCACCCCCTTCCATTAATGCCTTCCCTCTCCTCTCCCACTATCTCCCTAGCTAGCTCTCTCTCTCTCCCTAGCTAGCTAGCTAGTTAGAGCTATATATCTAGAGCTACTAGGTAATTAAGAAGAAAGGTGCTTTATATCCCTCTCAACACATAGGTGAGCAAAAAAAGGTGTTTGTGTGGATAGGATCGCAACTATATATATATATGGGCGATATGAGAATATATATATACCGATTTGTGTGTGGCATAATTTGAGTTTCCTACATTGTGTATTTGATGAAATAATGTGGGTGACATGAGTTGCCTATATTTTGCCGAAATGTCGATTCAATTCCGTTTCGGCAAATTTCGGGCAAACTCAATATGTCCTATGTTTAGGGAAGGTCATGCTGAATTTTTGTATGAATTTGATCCAGGCATGCATATATACGTGGTTATAATATTTGCTCCGCGCGCAGGTGATCATGAAGGTCAATGGGAGGATGGTGGAAAGATACTGGCAATCCGCTGTGGACGACATGTATGAAAAAAGACTGAAGGATGTTTTATGTCTGTGTCGAAAATGCAAAGGAATTGTCAGGCTCGACCCCTTTGAGGGTGGCACATTCAAGGCGCACCTGCTCATGCATGGTTTCATGCATGGCCATACTCGATGGATAAGTGAAGATGATGAGGACGTCGACGGGGCAGGAAATAACGACATGGGGCCACCAGACGAAGAGATGACTAATTATGTGCCCGAAGAGGAAGACGGCCTTGGAAATGTCGATGGCGAAGAGGCAGTTCAAGGCGGAGAAGACGCGGACACGCCACCGTATTCGTTGCTACTAAGTTCAGCCATGTGGGACCCGCATGTTCGAGACCTTCTTCGCAAGAAGACGACTAGCGACAGAGCTGCTTCTAGAGAGGAGGCCAAACTGGCGCAACTGGAGGTAGACTCGATGACTCCTTTGTATGATGGTTGCAATAATCCCGAGGTGACCCGCTTGAGTTTCACACTAGAACTTCTAAAGATGAAGGAAAAAAACAAATGGACAGATACAAGCCTGGATGAACTTTTGAAGTACCTAAAGAAGGTTCTTCCCGCGGGAAGCCTGTGTCCAACTAGTGTCGATGAGGCAAAGAAAATCATGTGCCCTCTTGATCTGCCACATATTAGATATCACACATGCATCAATGATTGCATCATATATCGGAACGAGCACGCTGAAAAAACCATCTGTCCAAAGTGCAATGCTTCACGATATAAAAAGGCGGGAAAGAAAGCTCCACAGAAAGTTGTATGGTACTTTCCGATCACTCCGCGTCTACAGCGGTATTTCGTAGATCCTAAGGAAGCAAAGCTTATGCGCTGGCACGCGGAGAGGGTGAAGCCAGATGACGGAGATGAGCCGAAGCTGAGACACCTCGTAGATGCTATCCAGTGGAGAGCATTAAATGTTGAATTTGATTTTTTCGCAAATGATCCAAGGAACATCGTGCTTGACGCTAGTAGTGATGGCATGAATCCATTTGGCAACCAGAACACCAATCATAGCACATGGCCCGTGTTTGTATGGATGTACAACCTCCCCCTGGTTGTGCATGAAGGAAAAATACATACACATGGCTATGCTTATTCAAGGGCCGAGACAACCGGGAAATGATATAAATCTGTATCTTGGGTTACTAAAAGAGGAGTTACCAACCTTATGGACAATGCCGGCCAAGACATGGGATGCAAGCAAAGGAGAGTATTTCTACATGAGAGTCGCGCTGATCACAACGGTGCAGGACTATCTCGGTTACAGCTATCTCTCTGGCCAGGTGTGCCATGGATATTGCGGATGCACGAGGTGCATGGATGATACAACTTCTCTGCAGCTGTCGAAAGATGGCGGGTCTTCGAAAATCATGTACATGGGGCATCGAAGATGGATCAAGAAGGATGACCCATGGAGAAAGCATGGAGATCTATTCAATGGTAAGGCTGAGCATCGAGGTCCTCCACGTAAGCGTAGCGGTGCAGAAATATATGAGTTATTGAAGAACTGGAAAGAGTGCCCCTCGCCGGGAAAGATGAAGAAAAAGGCGTCGGAGCCCCTGCTGAAGGTATGGAAGACGGGATCTATTTTTTGGGACTTGGAATACTGTCCCATACTTGACACACCTCATAGCCTTGATCAAATGCATATCACAAAAAATATCCTTGAGAGTTTGCTTGGAACATTGATGAACATGCCGGAGAGGACCAAGGATGGGCCGAAGGCAAGAAAAGACTTGGAATTTTTGAAAATCAGGAAAGATTTCCAAATGCCCGGTAAAAGGTCGTCAGAGGAGACCGAGACAGAGACTGAGACGGAAGATAGGGGCAAAAAAGTAAACAAGAAGGAAGAACAATATTTCCCCCCTCTTGCTTCACCTTAGATCCGAAGGAGGTCGATCAATTGTTCAAGTGCCTTGCCGGAATCAAAGTTAGTTTCGAATACTATGGGAAGATAAGCAGATATCTGGACACTAAGAAAAAAGGTTCAGTGGGATGAAGTCTCACGATTGTCATGTGATGATGACTTAGTTACTCCCGGTTGCACTTAGAGGGATTATGGACACACATGTGCGTGAGACGCTTACTGACCTATGCCACTTTTTTGATGCTATCTCTCGAAAGTCGATCCGTGTGAAGCAACTCCATAGGCTACAGGAAGAGATCGTTGTCATACTGAATGAGCTAGAGATGTACTTCCTGCCCGCGTTCTTTGATGTCATGGTGCATCTATGTGTCCACATCGTGGATGACATCATCGACCTAGGGCCGACATTCCTGCATAGCATGATGCCGTTCGAGAGGATGAATGGGGTCATCAAATGATTCATTCGTAACATGTCCCGTCCAGATGGAAGCATAGCCCAGGGATATCTGACCAAAGAGTGCATCTCTTTCTGTGAGAGTTATCTGACCAAAGACCGTGTTGTTGGTTTGCCCGTCAACAAGCACTGTGGAAGGCTCGAAGGCGAAGGTCACACCAACGGTCATAGGGATTTGAATGTGTTACGCTCGGGCCGACAAAACGACATTGACAGGGCAAACTTAGTAGTGCTACAACACCTAGATGTGCTAGAAGATTTCGTGACACTGCACAAAGAGACCATCGCAAAGAAATACCGTGACCGTGGGGTGCACAGGACGGACGCTGAAGTTATTAGAGAGCACAACTCCACTTTCATGCGTTGGTTCAAAGAGCGAGTTCTGGCTAATCCCTCGGAAGAGGGTTGTCCGAACGGAACACTCATATACGCCTTAGCACATGGCCCCTCGACCAACCTCGCGACTTATCAAGCATATGATATCAACGGATACACGTTCTACACGGAGGAGAAAGATATAAACAGTGATGACCAAAACTCAGGGGTGACGATGGAAGCCATGACCGGGAATGCAATTGAAAGATATTACGGACGGGTCGAAGAGATATGGGAGCTTAACTACTCTGGATTGCATAGCGCGATGATGTTCCGTGTCAGATGGGCTAAAAATGTACACAGAGAAAACCAACATTTGACTACCATGTGTATACCCGACTCCGATGATAGCGGTACCGTCAACGCCATCGTCAAAAATGAGCCATGGGTACATGCTAAACACGTGACACAATGTTTCTTCATAACTGATCCGATCAATCCCAGCTGTGTTGTCGTGAGGAGAAGCAAAAGGAGCATCGCCGGAATGGATGGAGTCGCCAACGAGGAAGACTATGACCAGTACAGTGATCCGATGAGGGAAGATGATGTTGATGACGACGAAACATATGTCAAAAGAAGAATGAGGACTACATTACCTACGAAAGATCGTAATCCCTGGAGAAGGAAAAGTCATGACCATGGGCTCAATTATTCGACAATGAACAAAAGAGGGAAGAAGATCAGTCAAAAGCGTCGTCGTTGCCCAAGCTCACAAACTAATCCCCAAAGTTTGTGTGTGTCTTTTTTGTATACCGGTGTTAGCGGTCAAATCATGTAATATATTATACTAATTATTATCCGGAGGGTAACAGTGGTATTGCTCTAACAACAGACCAAATTAAAGGAACGAAAGTGCAAAAGAAAGATAAGAAAAAGAAAAGTGCAAATGAAAGAAAAAGAAAAAGAAAGGAAGTTTTACAAAATGAAATGAAACGGAAAAGAAAAAGGAACTAATAAGTTGTGGAAAATGAAATGCAAGGAAAATAAAAAAGAAAAATAAAAAGAAAAAAGAAAAAGAAAAAAAAATTAGCTGTAGCGCGTTTTATCCTGGGAAGCGCTATAGCTAAGAAAAAGAAAAAATAAAAAAAACTAGCAGTAGCGCGTTTCTTTTGGACAAGCATAGCTATAGCGCGTTTTGCCAACAAGCGCTATAGCTAATTTAGCTATAGCGCATTTTGCCAACAAGCGCTATAGCTAATTTAGCTATAGCACCGGTCCGCTAGCCCCCCTCTTTCTGTCTCTCTCACTCGCGCCGCCGCTCGTTGATCCCCTCTGACGCCAACTGTCGACGCCAGCCCCGCCCCTCCCACGCCGCCGCCGACGACAGCCCCGTCCCGCCCTGCCTCGACCCCATCCCGCTCCGGTATGCCCCCCTGCCCCCGCTTCCTTCCTCTCCGATGTAACACCCCGGATGTAATTTACCTTATATGTATCCCAACTCTTGCCGTTTCCGGCGTTAAATTATTTTATTTTCCTCGGGTTCGGGTTTTTTTGTCTCCGTGTGTTGTTGCCTTTGTCATGCATCTCATATCATGTCATCATGTGCATTGCATTTGCATACGTGTTCGTCTCATGCATCCGAGCATTTTCCCCGTTGTCCGTTTTGCATTCCTGCGCTCCTATCTGCCCTGGTGCCCCTTTCTACCTCTTTTCGTGTGTGGGGGTTAAACATTTCCGGATTGGACCGAGACTTGTCAAGCGGCCTTGGTTTACTACCGGTAGACCGCCTGTCAAGTTCCGTGCCATTTGGACTTCGTTTGATACTCCAACGGTTAACGGAGGGACCGAAAAGGCCTCGTGTGTGTTGCAGCCCAACACCCTTACAATTTGGCCCAAAACCCACCTAAACTCTCTCCATCATCTAGAGCGTTCGATCACGATCGCGTGATTGAAAACCGCACTCCATTTGGAGCTTCCTAGCTCCCTCTATGCCTATATATAGACCCCTTCCCCGAAATCCGGACGAAACCCTAGTCCCCTCCCTCTCCACGCGCTGCCGGACACTTTTTCGTCCGGCCGGACACGTCCGACTCCACCGCCGCTGCCACGTGTCGTAGCAGGATTGGCCGCCTCCCGGTCCCCAGTTCGCCGAGCCGGCCCGCCCGGGCCCAGGCGGGGCCCTCCCGGCCCAAGCCGTCGCCGACCGGTCCCCACGCCCCGCACCGCCATCCGTCTTCGTCCGCCCCGACGCCGACCACCGCCGCCACCGCGACGACCACCGCCGCCATCAACGCCGGCTGACTCCGCAGCCCGAGCCGGCGACGACCCCGCCGCCTACCTCTGCTCGCGCCCGCGCGAGAGGAGCCGCGACCTCCCTGCGCCGGCCTGCCTCACCGCCCTCTCCGGCCAAACCCCTCTCCGGCAAGTCCCTCTCCGGCCGCCTCTTCTCCTCCGGCGAGGTTCCGGTCAACATCGGGTTGCGCGCCGCTAGCAACAGTACCGGATCCAGATCTGATCGGGAGGTTGACTTTTTCGTCCCCAGACCCTAATATTTAGCAATCTTTGGCATGTCGTATCTCCGCATCCGTAGCTCCGATTTGCGCGTGTAGCATATCAAAATGTTCGTCTCAGAGAGTACATCATTTCATCTCATTGCATCAATTCATTTGAGCTCATCTTGATGCCCGAAATGCTGTTCGAAGAGGGCTATATGGTTAAATTGTCAGATCTGTTTCATCAAATAGCTATTTGTCATTTTTGCCATGATTAATGTGTGCATGATATGCTCCTGAGCTCTACATGACTTTTGTTATATGCCATGCCATCTTTACAGAGGTGCTTTCCATGTATTTTTGTGATATGTGTGGTGACTAGCACAAGCTTGCAAAGTAGCGTATTCGGTAATGCTGATTTCAGGGACTTAGAATTTCACCAAGTCCTTGATCTGATTTTGTCAATATGCCATATCTTCATGTTGTTTCTTAGTGATCCGTGCCTCTTTTGAGGATGATCAGTAAGGATGATTTGTTAACATTGTGGTGATCTATCCATCCATGTCTTTGTTTGAATTTATGGAGCACCCTAGCTTGAGTCAATCGAGCTCTACTTTTGCTATTTCGTGAATCCTAGCAGATTGTTGACTTGTTAGCAATTTTGCCGAGGATGTTGTTATTGATCCGTGCATGCTATGTTGTTGTTCTTGTCATGTCTAGCTTCTGTGCCATGTATTCTTGCTGGGTGTATGCTTGGTTTGTCATGCCATGCTCTGTAGCGAGTGCATCAAGCTCGTAAACATGCCTACTCGTTAACAGATTTGCATGCTCCAGTTTTTCACTAAGTCTGTAATCTGTTTATGTTTTTGCCATGTTCACATGCTTGCAATTGTATTTTCTGATCCCTTTTGGCTGAAGGTCACTAAGGGACTTTTGTTAAGTGCTTTGAGTAGCTTCATGCCATGCCTTGCTTTGCCATGTTAAGTTCCTGTAGCATATAGTTTTCATGCTCCAAAGTGTGCTACCTGATGTTAAATTCCATACTTGTGTTAATTTCACTAAGTCTGAAACCTGTTATCGTTTGCATTTTTGCCATGCTTGTTTGAACCTGTTAATGGATGAATTAGCCGTAGCTCAGTGTTCATCTTTTGTCAAGCATCATGAGTGGATCCCTGCCATGTATTTTGTTGTCATGTTTGAGTGCTTTAGCATAATTATCTTGATGCTTTTAGATGGCTACTTGTTGATTATCGCAGACCGGTACCATATTTGTTTTGCTAGCCATTTCCAAACCGTGCATCCGATTCCGGTGATCTTTATATTGATTTCAACCGAAATCACCTCACCTTTCCAGTGGCACTCTTGGATTTCCAAGTTGAGGCCAGGTTCAATCATTCCTTGTCAAATCTTGCATATGCATCGCATCCCGCACAGCATACCATGTTTGCATCATGTTTGTTCAGCGTTGCACGTGGTTGATTGTGTTCCTTTTGCTTGTTTGTCTTGTTTGGGTAGAGCCGGGAGACGAGTTCGCTAACGAGGAGCCCGTAGAGTTTGCTCACGAGGATCAATTCAACTCTGACAACTTTGCAGGCAAGATGATCATACCCTCGAAATCACTTCTATCTTTGCTTGCTAGATGCTCGCTCTTTTGCTATGCCTATGCTACGATGCGTACCACTTGCTTATCATGCCTCCCAAATTGCCATGTCAAACCTCTAACCCACCATGTCCTAGCAAACCGTTTGTTTGGCTATGTTACCGCTTTGCTTAGCCCCTCTTATAGCGTTGCTAGTTGCAGGTGAAGATTGGAGATCGTTCCTTGTTGGAACATTGTTTATTGTTGGGATATCACCATATTATCTTGTTTATCTAATGCACCTATATACTTGGTAAAGGGTGGAAGGCTCTGCCTTTTGCCTAGTGTTTTGTTCCACTCTTGCCGCCCTAGTTTCCTTCATATCGGTGTTATGTTCCCGGATTTTGCGTTCCTTACGCGGTTGGGTGATAATGGGAACCCCTTGACAGTTCGCCTTGAATAAAACTCCTCCAGCAATGTCCAACCTTGGTTTTACCATTTGTCACCTAGCCTCTTTTTCCCTTGGGTTTCCGGAGCCCAAGGGTCATCTTATTTAAACCCCCCTGGGCCAGTGCTCCTTTGAGTGTTGGTCCGACTGAGCTGCCTGCGGGGCCACCTCGGGGAAACTTGAGGGTTGGTTTTACTCGTAGCTAGTCTCATCTGAGTGTGCCCTGAGAACAAGATATGTGCAGCTCCTATCGGGATTTGTCGGCACATTCGGGTGGTGTTGCTGGACTTGTTTTACCATAGTCGAGGATGTCTTGTAGAACCGGGATACCGAGTCTGATCGGAATGTCTCGGGAGAAGGAATATCCTTCGTTGACCGTGAGAGCTTGTGATGGGCTAAGTTGGGACTCCCTTGTAGGGTTTTGAACTTTCGAAAGCCGTGCCCGCGGTTATGGGCAGATGAGAATTTGTTAATGTCCGGTTGTAGATAACTTGAAACTTAACTTAATTAAAATGAATCAACCGCGTGCGTAACCGTGATGGTCTCTTCTCGGCGGAGTCCGGGAAGTGAACACGGTGTTGGAGTAATGTTTGGCGTAGGTTGTTCTAGGATCACTTCTTGATCATAGTTCTTCGTTCGTGCTTTGCCTTCTCTTCTCGCTCTCATTTGCGAACAGGTTAGCCACCATATATGCTAGTCGCTTGCTGCAGCTCCACATATTACCTTGCCTTACCTATAAGCTTAAATAGTCTTGATCGCGAGGGTGCGAGATTGCTAAGTCCCTGTGACTCACAGTTTACTTCCAAAACCAGATGCAGGGACCGATGATTCCGTTCCAGATGATGCGCTTGAGCTCAAGTGGGAGTTCGACGAAGACTCACGCCGTTACTATGTGTCTTTCCCAGATGATCAGTAGTGGTGCCCAGTTGGGGCGATCGGGGCCGTGTCGCATGTTGGGGTTGATCTTTTATTTTGGTACCGTAGTCGGACCATGAGTGTATTGGATGATTGTAATGTTATTCATGTATTTGTGTGACGTGGCGAGTGTAAGCCAACTATGTACCTTTTTCCCCCATTATCTATTTACATGGGTTGTTGTGAAGATTACCTTACTTGCGACATTGCTTTCAATGCGGTTATGCCTCTAAGTCGTGCTTCGACATGTAGGAGATATAGCCGCATCAAGGGTGTTACAAGTTGGTAATCAGAGCCTTCCCCGACCTTAGGAGCCCCCCTGCTTGATCGAATAGCTGGCGTTGTTGAGTCTAGGAAAATGTTTTGGGTCATTTAGGAATTATATATCGGAGAGTTTAGGAATTCTTTTTACTCCCCAGTCCCTTCATCGCTCTGGTAAGGCATCCTGACGTAGAGTTTTGACTCTTCTCTTCTCAAATTTCACTAAAAAAAATTTAGGATCATGCGGGTATCTTGGAATCGTTCCGATCGATTTGTGACGAGAACATTGTTCTTGGTGCCTCCTGTCATTTAGGGGTTGTGGCAGTGTCTCGGGGAGTTGAGCTCCAAGGTGTTGTCGTCACAATTTTATCGTTGCAGTTCTGGAATACCTGAGTTTAGGTTCGCCGACATCGAAAATCTCTTTTATGCAGTTGTTGGTGAGATAACCTCGACGCCACCCAGTACTGGGGCGGGAGTTCGGGAGTATTGCCATAACTTGTATAACGGATGCTTTTCGAAGGTTGAGGTAGATGATTTCCGAAGGTTTCTTGGTTATGTGTTGAAGGATGGATACAGCTGGATGTAGGATTTGCTAGTTTTGGGTGAGATATTATGCTTCCCCTGTATCCCCAACACCTGATTGCATAACCAGAAAGGTTCTGGAGTTTCATAGGTGGGAATTCTTGTAGCTCTAGTTCTTCTTCCACGGATATTTGGTTTGAGATTGGGTGATCCTTACCGAGTATTCGTTCTTGTTCCGTACCTTATGGTTGTTTTTTTCTTCTACCTAAATTCTAAGTGGCTTCTCAATTTATGGATATGTGACCATTTCAATTGGAATGCATTCGTTCATTTTGTTCGGGAATGAGGACTATATATTGCAATTTCAACCCGTTTGATTCAGCTTCAATATTTGTCTGTCAATGTGCTAATGGATGTCAACCTCTTCAGGATGGCTCCTCCAACGCGCACAACTTCGAATCCTGATCCGCCACCACCACCTCCACCTCTGGAGGCATGGCAAGCTGTGATGGCCGCTACCAATGCAAACACGCAGCTGATCATGCAACTTCTTCAAGAGCGCAACCAAGGGAACCAGGGCCAAGGCAACAATCAGAATCACTTTGCTACACTCAACCAGTTCCTTGGTAACCAGCCAAAGACCTTCAGCAATTGTGTTGAGGCAACAGACGCTGATGATTGGCTCGTGGACATATGCAAACATTTCAAGTGTAGTAACGTCAGGCCTGAGGACTTTGTCAAGTTCGCTTCCTTCCAACTCAAAGACCAAGCTGCAGAATGGTTTCAGCAGTACAATGATTCTAGAGGAGGCCGTGTGATTACCTGGGATGAATTCCATCAAGACTTCAAAGCTCATCATATTCCTCAGAGCATGGTTGAAAGCAAGCGTGAGGAATTCCGCAACCTGAATCAAGGATCTATGTCTGTCTACGAGTACAATAAGATGTTTCAGAAGCTCGCCCGTTTTGCTAAGCAGGACGTCCCTGATGAGAAGAGCATGATATACCAGTTCAGGGGTGGTCTCAGAGAAGAAATCCAGCTAGCTCTTGTCCTCTTTGAGCCCAAGAGGTACAATGAGTTTTACAACATGGCAATGAAGCAAGAGACTGCTCAACTGAAGTGCGATGCTTCCAAGAAGTGAGTCAGAGATGCTACTCCTTCTTCCTCAACTCAAGTGGCTAAGCAGCAGAAGTATTGGCTTCCTCCTCCTCCGTTCCGTCAGCCTTATCAACAGAAGAGCAAAGGTGGCAGTGGATCTTCCCACCCACCCAACCCTGGCTTTCAGAACAAGACTTCGTCTCAAGCTCCAAGATCCAGTGCTCTGTATCACCATCCGCTTTCAGAGGTCACATGCAACAAGTGCCAACAGAAGGGTCACTATGCCAACAAATGCTTCAATCAGAGGCGTCTCCCTCCTCCTCCTGTGAGATCGGCAAGTACAGTTGTGGTCAAGCATAACCCCAAGCACGCCAAGGTCAACTTGATGAATGCAGCTCAGGAAGAGGACTCGTCAGATGTCATCATGGGTAACCTTCCTGTTAACGATATTCCAGCTAAAGTACTTTTTGACTCTGGTGCATCGCATTCCTTCATGTCATTCCCATTTGCATCGGAGAACAATTTTGGTACTAAGGCTTTACCTAGAGCATTGCAAGTTGTCTCTCCGGCTAAGCGTCTGAGTTCTAGCATGATGGTTCCGGATATTTCTATCATGATGGGTGATTTCATGTTTCTGGCTTCTCCAATGGTCCTTGGTAACTCGGATATTGATCTTATTCTTGGAATGGACTGGCTTTCTAAGAACAAGGCTCAGCTTGATTGTGCTGCCAGGCAGATTCAATTGACTCATTCGTCTGAGGATGTAATTGTCTTTGCCGCTCGGGATAATACCATCCGTCTGTTTTCTCTCAATGAGAAGGGTGAACTGGATGCCATCTCTCAAATTCCAGTCATTTGTGAATATCAAGACGTCTTTCCAGAAGAGCTTCCAGGAATGCCTCCGCACCGGCCAGTTGAATTCGTGATTGATCTTGAGCCTGGCACGGAACCTGTTTGCAAACGTCCTTACAAGCTTGGACCTGAAGAGTTGAAGGAGCTGAAGAAACAACTCGATATTCAAGAGCGAATGGGTCTCATCCGACCTAGTTCTTCTCCATGGGTTTGTGGAGTTCTTTTTGTGAAGAAGAAGGATGGAACGGACCGACTTTGTGTTGACTACCATCCATTGAACAAGAAGACTATTAAGAACAAGTACCCACTTCCCAACATCAATGAGCTGTTCGAACAACTCAAAGGTGCTCAAGTATTCTCCAAGCTTGATCTCCGTATGGGCTATCACCAGATTCGAATCCGTGAGCAAGATATTCCCAAGACGGCTTTCACAACAAGCTATGGTTCATATGAATACACTGTCATGTCTTTTGGCCTCGTCAACGCTCCTCCGAATTTCTCTCGCATGATGAACTTCATCTTCAACGCCTACACAAATGACTTCGTCTTGGTCTACCTCGATGACATTCTGGTCTTTTCGAAGAACAAGGAAGATCATGCCAAGCACTTGCGTTTGGTGCTCAATAAACTCAGGGAACATCAGTTCTACGCCAAGTTTACAAAGTGCGAGTTTTGGCTCGATGAGGTTCTTTATCTTAGGCATATCATCTCCGCCAAGGGCATAGCGGTGAATCCTGAGAAGGTGTCTGCAATTTTGAATTGGGAACCACCTCAGAACGTGAAGCAACTCCGCAGCTTCCTTGGTCTCGCAAGCTACTGTCGAAGGTTCGTTGAGAACTTTTCAAAGATCGCGAAGCCTCTTTCAAACCTTCTCCAGAAGCACGTCAAGTACATTTGGTCTCCGGAATGTGACATCGCTTTCAACACTTTGAAAGAAAAATTAGTCACTGCTCCAGTTCTGACTCCTCCTGATGAATCCAAACCGTTCGAGGTCTTCTGCGATGCCTCTCTTCAAGGTCTTGGTGCAGTGTTGATGCAAGAGAAGAAATTTGTGGCTTATACCTCTCGCCAGTTGAAGCCCAACGAGAAGAACTACCCCACTCATGACCTCGAGTTGGCGGCAGTTATGCATGCTCTTTTGACTTGGAGACATCTCTTATTGGGAAGAAAAGTGGACATCTTCACTGACCACAAGAGTCTCAAGTACATCTTCACTCAGCCTAATCTCAACCTCAGGCAGACTCGTTGGGTCGAAATGATTCAAGAGTATAATCCGAGTATCGAATATACTCCAGGCAAGGCCAATGTGATTGCTGACGCTTTGAGCAGGAAGGCGTACTGCAATAGTCTGATTCTCAAGCCCTACCAACCCGAGCTTTGTGAAGCTTTCCGCAAACTCAATCTGCAAGTTGTTCCTCAAGGTTTCCTCGCCAACCTTCAAGTCTCTCCTACTTTGGAAGATCAGATTCACGAGGCTCGACTTCTTGATGCTATGGTGAATAAGGTGAAGATTGGGATTGCCAAGAGTCAACCCAAGTACAAGTGCTATCGCCTTGATGACAAGGATACTCTCTTCTTCGAGGATCGCATTGTTGTGCCTAAAGGTGACCTTCGTAAAGTCATTATGAACGAGGCTCACAATTCACTCCTCTCCATCCACCCTGGGAGTACGTAGATGTACCAGGACCTCAAGCAGGCTTATTGGTGGACTCGAATGACGCGCGAGATTGCTTAGTTCGTGAATGAATGTGATGTCTGCAGAAGAGTGAAAGCAGAACACCAATGACCAGCTGGTCTCCTCCAACCTCTTGCCATTCCAGAATGGAAGTTTGACCACATTGAGATGGACTTCGTGACTGGGTTTCCAAAGTCCAAGCGTGGCAATGATGCTATATTCGTTGTCATCGACAAACTCACTAAAGTGGCTCACTTTCTGCCTATCAAAGAGTCTATCACTGCAGCTCAATTGGCGGAGCTTTATACCTCTCGGATTGTCTCCCTGCACAGCATTCCACAGTTGATTTCTTCAGACCGTGGTAGCATCTTTACCTCCAAGTTTTGGGATACTTTTCAGAAGGCCATGGGCACCAACATCCGCTTCAGCACAGCTTTTCATCCTCAAACTAGCGGTCAAGTCGAGCGTGTCAATCAGATTCTCGAAGATATGCTCAGGGCTTGCGTTATCTCTTTCGGTATGAAGTGGGAAGATTGTCTTCCATATGTCGAGTTTTCCTACAACAACAGTTTTCAAGCAAGTTCGGGCAAGGCCCCATTTGAAATTCTCTATGGCAGGAAGTGTCGTACTCCTCTTAACTGGTCAGAGACCGGTGAACGTCAACTTCTTGGAAATGACTTGATCACAGAGACAGAGGAAATGTGCAAAGTCATTCGTGATAACCTCAAAGCAGCGCAATCGCGCCAGAAGAGCTACTATGATAGTAAGCATCGTGATTTGGCTTTCAAGATCGGAGACCATGTTTACCTCCGCGTCTCTCCAATGAAAGGTACTCATCGCTTCGGTATCAAAGGGAAGCTTGCCCCTAGATACGTGGGTCCTTTCAAAATCGTCAGCAAGAGAGGCGATCTCGCCTACAACTCGAGCTTCCTCCCAACTTTGCAAATGTGCACGACGTGTTCCATGTCTCTCAGCTCCGCAAGTGCTTCAAGACCCCTGACCGCACCATCAACTTCGAAGACTTTGATCTCCAAGAAGACCTCTCTTATCATGAGCACCCAGTTGCTATTCTTGAAGAGACTGAACGCAAGACTCGCAATAAGTCAATCAAATTCCTCAAAGTCAAGTGGTCACACCATTCTGACCGTGAAGCCACCTGGGAATGAGAGGACCACCTCCATTCTGAGTACCTGGCATTTTTCCAGTCCTAGATCTCGGGACGAGATCCTTTCGTAGTGGTGGAGTGTTGTAACACCCCGGGTGTAATTTACCTTGTATGTATCTTGCCGTTTCCGGCGTTAAATTATTTTATTTTCCTCGGGTTCGGGTTTTTTGTCTCCGTGTGTTGTTGCCTTTTTCATGCATCTCATATCATGTCATCATGTGCATTGCATTTGCATACGTGTTCGTCTCATGCATCCGAGCATTTTCCCCGTTGTCTGTTTTGCATTCCGGCGCTCCTATCTTCCCCGGTGCCCCTTTCTACCTCTTTTCGTGTGTGGGGGTTAAATATTTCCGGATTGGACCGAGACTTGTCAAGCGGCCTTGGTTTACTACCGGTAGACCGCCTGTCAAGTTTCGTGCCATTTGGACTTCGTTTGATACTCCAACGGTTAACCGAGGGACCGAAAAGGCCTCGTGTGTGTTGCAGCCCAACACCCTTACAATTTGGCCCCAAACCCACCTAAACTCTCTCCATCATCTAGAGCGTTCGATCACAATCGCGTGGCCGAAAACCGCACTCCATTTGGAGCTTCCTAGCTCCCTCTATGAGTATATATAGATCTCTTCCTCGAAATCCGGACGAAACCCTAGTCCCCTCCCTCTCCATGCGCCGCCGGACACTTTTTCGTCCGGTCGGACACGTCCGACTCCGCCGCCGCCGCCACGTGTCGCAGCGGGATTGGCCGCCGCCTGATCCCCAGTTCACCGCGCCGGCCCGCCCGGGCCCAGGCGGGGCCCTCCGGCCCGCCCGGGCCTAGGCGGGGCCCTCCCAGCCCAAGCCGCCGCCGACCGATCCCCGCGCCCCGCGCCGCCATCCATCTTCGTCCGCCCCGACGCCGACCGCCGCCGCCATTAACGCCGGCCGACTCCGCAGCCCGAGCCGGCGACGACCCCGCCGCCTACCTCCGCCCGCGCCCGCGCGAGAGGAGCCGCGACCTCCCCGCGCCGGCCTGCCTCACCACCCTCTCCGGCCAAACCCCTCTCTGGCAAGTCCCTCTCCGGCCGCCTCTTCTCCTCCGGCGAGGTTCCGGTCAACATCGGGTCGCGCGCCGCCAGCAACAGTACCGGATCCAGATCTGATCGGTAGGTTGACTTTTTCGTCCCCAAACCCTAATATTTAGCAATCTTTGGCATGTCGTATCTCCGCATCCGTAGCTTCGATTTGCACGTGTAGCACATCCAAATGTTCGTCTGAGAGAGTACATCATTTCATATCATTGCATCATTTTCATTTGAGCTCATCTTGATGCCCGAAATGCGGTTGGAAGAGGGCTATATGGTTAAATTGTCAGATCTGTTTCATCAAATAGCTATTTGTCATTTTTGCCATGATTAATGTGTGCATGATATGCTCCTGAGCTCTACATGACTTTTGTTATATGCCATGCCATCTTTACAGAGGTGCTTTCCATGTATTTTTGTGATATGTGTGGTGACTAGCACAAGCTTGCAAAGTAGCGTATTCGGTAATGCTGATTTCAGGGACTTAGAATTTCACCAAGTCCTTGATCTGATTTTGTCAATATGCCATATCTTCATGTTGTTTCTTAGTGATCCGTGCCTCTTTTGAGGATGATCAGTAAGGATGATTTGTTAACATTGTGGTGATCTATCCATCCATGTCTTTGTTTGAATTTATGGAGCACCCTAGCTTGAGTCAATCGAGCTCTACTTTTGCTATTTCGTGAATCCTGGCAGATTGTTGACTTGTTATCGATTTTGCTGAGGATGTTGTTATTGATCCGTGCATTCTATGTTGTTGTTCTTGTCATGTCTAGCTTCTCTGCCATGTATTATTGCTAGGTTTATGCTTGGTTTGTCATGCCATGCTCTGTAGCGAGTGCATCAAGCTCGTAAACATGCCTACTCGTTAACAGATTTGCATGCTCTAGTTTTTCACTAAGTCTGTAATCTGTTTATGTTTTTGCCATGTTCACATGCTTGCAATTGTATTTTATGATCCCTTTTGGCTCAAGGTCACTAAGGGACTTTTGTTAAGTGCTTTGAGTAGCTTCATGCCATGACTTGCTTTGCCATGTTAAGTTCCTGTATCATATAGTTTTCATGCTCCAAAGTGTGCTACCTGATGTTAAATTCCAGACTTGTGTTAATTTCACTAAGTCTGAAACCTATTATCGTTTGCATTTTTGCCATGCTTGTTTGAACCTGTTAACGGATGAATTAGCCGTAGCTCAGTGTTCATCTTTTGTCAAACATCATGAGTGGATCCCTTCCATGTATTTTGTTGTCATGTTTGAGTGCTTTAGCATAATTATCTTGATGCTTTTAGATGGCTACTTGCTGATTATCGCAGACCGGTGCCATATTTTTTTTGCTCGCCATTTCCAAACCGTGCATCCGATTCCGGTGATCTTTATATCGATTTCAACCGAAATCACCTCACCTTTCCAGTGGCACTCTTAGATTTCCAAGTTGAGGCCAGGTTCAATCATTCCTTGTCAAATCTTGCATATGCATCGCATCCCGCATTGCTTATCATGCCTCCCAAATTGCCTCCCAAATTGCCATGTCAAACCTCTAACCCACCATGTCCTAGCAAACCGTTGTTTGGCTATGTTACCGCTTTGCTCAGCCCCTCTTATAGCGTTGCTAGTTGCAGGTGAAGATTGGAGATCGTTTCTTGTTGGAACTTTGTTTATTGTTGGGATATCACCATATTATCTTGTTTATCTTAATGCACCTATATACTTGGTAAAGGGTGGAAGGCTCAGCCTTTTGCCTAGTGTTTTGTTCCACTCTTGCCGCCCTAGTTTCCGTCATATCGGTGTTATGTTCCCGGATTTTGCGTTCCTTACGCGATTGGGTGATAATGGGAACCCCTTGAAAGTTCGCCTTGAATAAAACTCCTCCAGCAATGCCCAACCTTGGTTTTACCATTTGCCACCTAGCCTCTTTTTCCCTTGGGTTTCCGGAGCCCAAGGGTCATCTTATTTAAACCCCCCTGGGCCAGTGCTCCTCTGAGTGTTGGTCCGACTGAGCTGCCTGCGGGGCCACCTCGGGGAAACTTGAGGGTTGGTTTTACTCGTAGCTAGTCTCATCTGAGTGTGCCCTGAGAACGAGATATGTGCAGCTCCTATCGGGATTTGTCGGCACATTCGGGCGGTGTTGCTGGACTTGTTTTACCATAGTCGAGGATGTCTTGTAGAACCGGGAGGCCGAGTCTGATCAGAATGTCTCGGGAGAAGGAATATCCTTCGTTGACCGTGAGAGCTTGTGATGGGCTAAGTTGGGACTCCCCTGCAGGGTTTTGAACTTTCGAAAGCCGTGCCCGCGGTTATGGGCATATGGGAATTTGTTAATGTCCGGTTGTAGATAACTTGAAACTTAACTTAATTAAAATGAATCAACCGCGTGTGTAACCGTGATGGTCTCTTCTCGGCGGAGTCCGGGAAGTGAACACGGAGTTGGAGTAATGTTTGGCGTAGGTTGTTCTAGGATCACTTCTTGATCATAGTTCTTCGTTCGTGCTTTGCCTTCTCTTCTCGCTCTCATTTGCGAACAGGTTAGCCACCATATATGTTAGTCGCTTGCTGCAGCTCCACATATTATCTTGCCTTACCTATAAGCTTAAATAGTCTTGATCGCGAGGGTGCGAGATTGCTGAGTCCCCGTGACTCACAGTTTACTTCCAAAACCAGATGCAGGGACCGATGATTCCGTTCCAGATGATGCGCTTGAGCTCAAGTGGGAGTTCGACGAAGACTCACGCCGTTACTATGTGTCTTTCCCAGATGATCAGTAGTGGTGCCCAGTTGGGGCGATCGGGGCCGTGTCGCATGTTGGGGTTGATCTTTTATTTTGGTACCGTAGTCGGACCATGAGTGTATTGGATGATTGTAATGTTATTCATGTATTTGTGTGACGTGGTGAGTGTAAGCCAACTATGTACCTTTTCCCCCATTATCTATTTACATGGGTTGTTGTGAAGATTACCTTACTTGCGACATTGCTTTCAATGCGGTTATGCCTCTAAGTCGTGCTTCGACACGTAGGAGATATAGCCGCATCGAGGGCGTTACATCCGACCCCTCAGCCCTGGCTCACTCTCTAACCCCCTCCCGCTCTCTGCAGATCAGCGACCCCGACGCCGACGCCAGCCCCGCCCCGCCCCGCCCCGCCTCGACCCCATCCCGCTCCGGTATGCCCCCGCCCCCTCTTCCTTCCTCTCCGACCCCTCAGCCCTGGCTCTCTCTCTGACCCCCTCCCGCTCTCTGCAGATCAGCGACCCTGGCGACCCCGACGCCGGCGCCAGCCCCGCCCCGCCCCGCGTCGACCCCATCCCGCTCCGGTATCCCCCCCGCATAGTTAGTGTTAGTGTTGGTTAGTTAGTTAATTGCTGTTAGTGTTAGTTAGCTTAATTTGCTGTTAGTGCTAGTTAGTTAATTGCTGTTAGTGTTAGTTAGTGTTAGCCCATTGATAGTTAGTTAGTGTTAGTTAGCTTAATTTTGCTATTAGTGTTTGTTTTTAAATGAAAATGGAAATGAAAATTACAATTTTTGAAAATTAGCTTATGTAGTTGCTGTCCATTTTGAAAATGAGGATTTTTAACTTACAGTTTGGTCACTCTCTCTCTCTGCAGATCGAAGCTAGGCGCAGATCGACGAGGAGGAGAAGGACCCCGGCCCCCTCTGCCCCGGCGACCCTGAACCCGAGGTGCGCCACCCCTTGTTACCTCCCTCTTCATATGTCAGCACATAATGATGCAAGGGGTAGTGTTCATAATGTGGCTGTTAAAGTGTTCATAATGATGCATGATTGTGTATATGTTGGGCAGCAATGTTCATGATTGTGTATATGTCAGCAGCAACAAAGTGACCTATGTTTTGCCTGAAATGTTGATTCATTTCCATTCCGGTAAATTTCAGGCGCTCTATATGTGCACTTTCTAGCAAAGGTCATGCCGAAATTTTCCGTGAATTTCGGCATGACTTGTGCTAGAAAGTTGGACATATCGAGTGCTCGAGATTTGTCGCTCCGGGAATGAAACGACATTTCCGGTAAAACAAAGGTCACTTTTTTGTCATTATTCACTTTATTATATAAAGCTCGATAATTAAACCACTACGACATTGAACCCTAGGAAATATGACCGCCACCGATGAGGCCGGAGGTTCTCAGTCCCAATTAGGTCAAGCACATGCCTACCTTGACTTTCTGGCGGATTAGGAGAGACAGGAAGCTGGGTGTCCGGATCGCCTTGTCATGACGGATGACGACGGTGGTGGCGCCGGCGCCGACACTGATGCCACCAACGACACCGGCACTGAGACTGGCGTTGATGATGTTCCTAACTGCAGCACGGAAGGTGGGACCTCCCAATCCAGTGAGGGACAGAAGGAAAAGAGGACACGACGCCCAAATGAGCTCGGCATCGGAAGAATGGTGGTCACGGCGGTGCACCCTGGCGAGTTCGAGCCAATAGAGCCGCGAGAAGTGGCAGCGTGTTACGGAAACCAACTAGGATGCATCCTACGGGATACCACTAACATCAACACCACAAAAATACGGAAGGATGAACATTTGAAGAAGCTGCTTCTAACTAGGTTGCACGCAAGATTCCAGTTCCCCGGTCGGAATGACGATGTCGCCCCATGGGATGATGAGGGCATGAAAAAAATCAATAACAAAGCCCTAGGGAAGTTCAGCAACGCATTGAGCGCTTGGAAAACTAGGGTGAAAAGGGCGATTCAATTAGACCATGAAACCTATGCCAAGATTGTTGCAGACAATCCGAAAATTACAATAGAGGACTTTGAAAGGTTCAAGGAGACTTGCAATGAAGAAGCTGCCAAGGCCAGGTCGGAGAGAGGCAAGCAGCTGCAGGCAAAGAACATGGGGAACCACCGCCTTGGAAGTCGTGGTTACACGGGAAAGAGGCCCATGTGGGCTAAGGAGGACGCAGAACATGAACGTCAGGGGATCCCAGACCCATTGGCTGAGTTCACCGACCAGCAGGAGCACGACTTCATCAGGGCCCGATTCTCGTGGGACCCCAGGAAAAAGATTTTTTTCACCGACGGGCCGACTAGGCAATTCATGAGATTACTGGTAATTATCCTTTTTACCACCTTACATATTAGGTTCTGATCAATGAAGTCTACTACATTCTAGTTGCATTCGTAAATGATTCACGGTCCATTTTGCAGAGAGAGCAACACAAGCTTGCGGCCGAGAGCGACTCGTCAACTCAGTCGACTCAGTCGTCGGCAAAGTACAAGTGGGACACTCCTTTCACCCGGACCATGAACATAATGATGGGACACCCGCCCGGCCAACGGCCGCAATATGGACGTGTGCATGGCGCCGGGGATGGGGCCACTTGGAAGTACTATTATAACGAGGACCCCGAGGCCAAAAGACAGAGAAAGAAGTTCAGTCAAGTGACTATCGACGAGAAGGTGGCGCGGGCGATGCAGAAAGCAAAAGCTAAGACCAAAGCTGAGATAATCGCTGCCTGTAGATCTGATATGGTGGCTGCCTTTACAAGCTTGATTCCAACAGTGGTCACATGGGTGCAACAAAATCCAAACGCGCCACCAAGTGATGTTCCCATGCCCAGCTTCACCGGGAGCAACTCAATGAACACCGGACCCATACCCATACCTAGTATGGCAACCGCACCCGCACCTCCTCCAGCACCCGCTCCTGCACCCAGCTCTCACAGCAGCCCTAGCTCTGTCTCTGGCTTGAATGTCGGGCCGTCGACATTGGCTGAGCTCGACGCCCTCACGGTAAATACGCGTCGTTGCACCTTCATCAACTCAATTAATTAATTAATCTTCAGTTGCCGTTCTTTTTGGATCTCTGACGCCGCACGTATATTTCTTTGTAGGCCGACTCCACTCCGTGCACCCTCCTTTAC
This sequence comes from Triticum urartu, assembly GCF_003073215.2. Classification (NCBI taxonomy): domain Eukaryota; kingdom Viridiplantae; phylum Streptophyta; class Magnoliopsida; order Poales; family Poaceae; genus Triticum; species Triticum urartu. Next base: position 31,094,689 of record NC_053028.1, on the reverse strand, counting down.
AACATGAAGGGCGGGTTGGTGGATGTGGGGAAGGGTACTATAGTGAAGCCTAAGGATCGATTATTTCACCGCCGGCAGATGCCTGATAACGCCTTAAGGGTCTCCATGGCGAGTGTGAAAGCGGGCTACGAGGGTCTCCCTCGTCCGATACAAACCAATGGAGAGGATGACGAGACCCCCACGCAGCTTGGGCAATGCAAAAATTGGCCGATCCTGTGGCCGAAAAATCTTCTTCGTGTCGAGGTGGCCGGGAGCACACCAACGGGACCTCAGGAAGGTATGACCACAACACCACCTACACAAGTACAACCATCGTCTGTGCTACTTGCTGAGATCGAGAGACATGAGGAAGGAGGGCCAACCGTTCCGCCGGCAGATGATGCCATCTGCCCCATGGAAGAGGATAGGGATCATGACATGGAGGAGGCCGACAATGACCCTAACCAGTATTTCAATACTGCCTTTGACAACGAAGTAACAATGAGTCAACCATATGAATATGAGATGCATGTACTAGAGCCGGAACGTCCTCGGGAGTGCAAGAAGTCTTTGTTCATGCAATCCTCGCAGGACACGCCTCCAGATGCCGGCTCACCCAAGCTCAGCTGATTAGCCAGAGTCGTCCAAAGCTGAGCCCGACAACACTAGGGGTGGTGCTCAAGGAGGGTCTAACAGACCCACCAGCACCTGAGCCCAAGAAGAAGCAGAGGAAGAGACCGGCGGCGAGAAAATCCAATAAAGCTGGCAATGTTGGTTCTAGCAGCCAGCCACCTTCGACCAAGGTTGACCGTGTACTGATGAAACATGTGCCATTAATCCATGTCACGGGACAGCCAATGGTACCGACGAATGCACTAGCTGCCATAGAAGGGGATCTCAGGAGACTCCGTGACCATGTGCTTTCGACAGAGAGAAGCCTCCTCGCCTCGGATGATCCAGGATACCCACTTTATACGGTTCATGTGCCGAGCAGTTGCAAGATGTATGTCCACACATGCCTCGCGGACCTCTTCTTCCTGAGGTTTGATTACATCTTCAAGATGTTTCAAATGAGGACATTCGATTTTACCTTCGTCCGCCTGTATGCGCTGCACATGAACTACATCGTCAGGAGAGAGCAAGTAACCGGTCTTGCGGTTGTGGGCCCATACTACATGCATGAGGGCTTCTTGTCAATCAACGACGCCAACCGTCAATATGCGAGTCAGTACATCGAAGAATTCTTGCTCAGCAATAAGGACAAAGAAACAATTCTCCTACCTTATCATCCCAGGTAAGTCATCCGCGGATAGCACTATAACACATACATCCTTTCGTGCATTTCAATAGTTACTTTGCACGCATGGAGGCTAAACTTGATCGTGTATTTTGCGCAGCGGGGGGTGTCGTGCCGTTCTCATTGTTCTTTACCCGCGTTACTCCCGCGCTCTATATTTAGACCCGTCGAAGAACATACAGAAGAAAGATTACACACACATAAAGTATGTTCTGGACAGAGCTATGCTAGGCTTCAGCATGCGGGGTGGCTACATCCAATGCAAAAAAACAAATAAGGCCGGGTTTTATTTCAGCCACAAGACTGACTTCTGTTGCATCCAGCAACCGGCAAGAAGTGAGAATGATGGATTCTACGTCATCCATCTAATGATGGAGTACAGAAGGGATGTGCAATCACTTTGCATGAAATCTTCATCCGATACCCATATCCAGAGATGGGCCGAAGCCTTTGGAGCCGTGCCGAATAATCGACTTTGAAATGATTTCTACCGGATCCAACAGGAAATTGCGTCCATCATCATCAAAGATGTCCTCGAAGAGAATGGGATGTTCTACGGCGGCCCAATATCGCGAGCTGATGTCCGAACCTGCATTGCCCTATAGCGTCAGGACATGACGCCTTTCACTAAGCTTGGGTACACCCTTCCGGATATGGACAGATGGGAAGAGTGCACTGCTTAAAAACAATGTGTATGTTTAGTTACTTGTTACTTTCTATACGACGAAACTTCAAATCTCTCAGTACGACGAAACTATTAGATGTATGGTGCCGCGCTCTAGTTAATTACTTTTGGTACAATGAAATTTGTTAACTATGTTTACTATATATGTTGCTTCTATTTCATAACTGTTTTGTTGAATTCGCTTCATGTATATATATGTGCATCTCTGACAGGTATATAGATCAACGATGGCGAGGAAGTGGTATGCCGTGTATGTAAGGCATGTTCCGGGTGTGTATGATGAGTGGCCAGAGTGTCAGGCCCAAGTCTCTGGCTTCTCCGATGGAAGCCAGTTACTTGAGATTCATAGCACAACAGGGGATTTAGAACCAGCGCCGCTGCAAAAACTACTACATCATACCGCTTTTGATCATCGTGATCGCTCTTATCGTGTATGTCTTAGTTTAGGTAGATGATGAAACATGTGTCTATGGTGACAATGTAAGAGACATGTGATCATTAACTTGTATCGCTATTTCGAGATGATGATGAGATCGACATCATTTGTGTTGAGACTATGTTGATATGATGAGACTATGTTGTACCACTTCGATGATGATGATGAGACATTCCTTTTTCATATAGTTCCAGTGTATGTGTATATTGTAACTGTATAAAACCTGAAAAAATACGAATACATCAACATAAAAAAAGAAAATACTAGCAGTAACGTGGGGTATTGGAGTAGTAGCAGCGCTCCTTACCAGTAGCGTTTTTTTAAGGGACGCGCTACTAGTATTAGCAGTAGCGATGGACAAAGACGCGCTACTGCTAGATACAGATAACAGTAGTGCTGGTTCAAACAAACGCTACTGCTAGAAAATAGCTGTAGCGCCGTAGCAGTAGCGCGCCTGCCTGCGCTACTAATTGCCAAAAAACCAGCACTACTGGTAAGGGTTTTGCTAGTAGTGCTAGTCGTTGGGAAGGAACTGTCAACAACTTCCATCTACTCCCACGAGTTGACACACAATCATTGCAGCGGCAAGGCTATCCCCAACATAGAAGAAGGGACAAGACAAGGAAGAGGGAAGAGGGCGCCTCCTCCAATACCCCTCACCGGCCTTTAGGACGCTGCTATCTCCATCGGCGCCATCACGCCCTTCTCCTTCACCAACTCGATGTTGGCTTGTAACTTGTCTCTCCCATCTATGTTAACCTTGTATATTTTTTATTAATAAATTAGTTCTCGGTATTCAGGATGAACACTTAGTTTGTATTTGAGCTGAACGCGGATAGAATACAATATCCTCTTTTGCATGTTTATGTTAGTATTCTTCGTGATGTTGGGTGAGTGCATAAGTTAATATTTGTCTATTAGGACAAGAAGGATATTACTATCCGGATGAAGCGAGGAGCTGAGGTACTGAGGTGAAAAAATATACCTCCCTCCTTGATACCCTGCTTAATCTGTGTGAAGGTGGGAAGCGGAGGTAAAGAGGTGACAGTAATATTGTCCCTCCTAGAGCAATTGATAGGGGGAAAACAGAGAACAAATCATCGATCGCGTCCATGGGGAGACCCTTAATCATATTTACCGTAACCTGCATGTGGGGAGGAACAGTGGTGGCGTGTGTGATACATGTGTGCCGCATGTATTTATGTATATTGTACCAGGCTTCACCCATTGATAGAAATAATGTGAAGTGGCTTGGCGATCTGAAGCTAGAACTATGCATTTGTGTATTGTCGGACCTAAACCTGGTAGATCCCCCGGTAGGGTATCCTAACCAGGCGACTTAGCACGATGGTAACATGAGGCGTGGTTTTACCCAAGTTCGGGCTCTCTGGAGGAGACAACACCCTACGTCCTAGTTGTGTTTATTGTGTTGGAATGTGTACAATGTACATGCAAAGTACCAAGGTATTGTAAGTTGTCTATGTACGAGCCAGGACGTCGACTTATATAGCATACTGGGGTCCTAGGGGTATAGATCCTAGTCGTTGGCATATGGCGGAGGCAGAATCCTCCATGATCCTAGCTTCTTGTCTTGCACGACAAGTCTTCTGAAGTCCTTGCCTAATCCGCGATGGGCTGCCCGAAGTGGCCCAAGATAGAGTCAACCTAGGGGGTCCACAACCTGACCCACCAAGCCAGGAATCGACGTGATGAGGACCCCTCGGCTGGGACACCGAGATCTATTTTATGTAGATCACACTGGAAGTGATGACTCCGAACCCCCTTGAGAACACTTTATTACTCAAGCGTCATTCCTACTAACCTAGAACATTTTATTTATTCTTTTACCTTCTCGCTCGTAGTTTAGTTAACTCCCTTTTTTGTTTCTACCTTCCTAGATCACACTGGAAGTGATGACTCCGAACCCCCTTGAGAACACTTTATTACTCAAGCGTCATTCCTACTAACCTAGAACATTTTATTTATTCTTTTACCTTCTCGCTCGTAGTTTAGTTAGCTCCTTTTTTTATTTCTACCTTCCTAGCAACCGATAGAATAAAATAATTTCCAAACTATGTTTGGTGCAAACGTAGCTATGTAGGTGACAACATATATAGTTGTGGGGCTGGTGGTGTCATCCTTTCTTCCCTATGGGTTTGACACTTACTTATCATGAATTATGCTATATAGCCCTATGCACTTGTAGGACATCAATCCCTGTGTGGGCCGGTCTTGCCGAGTGGAGGAGCAACCAACACAAGTGGCTATGAGGCCTAAGACGTGACATGAGTCATCTAAGGTGGCTTTCGCAAGCTTCTACCAAAATATGTACCCTTGTATTTTGATAGTTTGTAGAGCCCTGATGGTGCCCTTTTTGTACAAATGAGTGTAAACTATAATTTTGAGCCTCTTAGATTGTGATGGGTGAATAATTGAAGATCGGAGTGGGAACATAAGTAGTATCATAGATCATGAAGAGCGTCAAAATGAGTTGACGATGCTACAAGTTGAAAGGTTGCTAGCAGCTTCTGTTCAGTGTATCAAAGCTAAGGAGTAAATTATAAAGAAGATGAAAGGTTGTAAATTGTCAAAACATTATGAATCAAGATATTATGATCTGTGAAAACACACCGATGGCCGTGTAATTTCGAAGTTATAGGACTAAACTAACACACCTCCAATAGTTTTAGGACCTAAAACTGCAGTATCAAAGTCATAGGACTAAACTAACACTCCACCAATAATTTTAGGACCTAAAACTACATTTTCTAAGTAGTAGGACTAAACTGGCATACCTCCCATAGTTTTAAGACTTATGATGCATTTTACTCACCACTCCATGATAATCTTGTGCCTACAAGATGATGATATGATCTTCTTTTAGAATTCCTTGTTGGTACTGGTTTTGATGGGTTTGATGAAAGGAAGTAACAAACACTATGTCAGGTTCGAAATCCTATGAACTCACTCACCACACAAATTGGTTAGAAACCGTCTAAAACAAAAAGGAAATGACCACTATTATATTCCTGCTAACATATTTTCATTTTTAAGATTTATTATTTGTCTCTTGCAACATCTGAGTTATGCCATTGCTATACTACTCAAATCTCCGGTCACTGACCAATACTCCTTCTTCCTCGTGAATCAAGAAAATGTCCGGGACTTGTAAAAACTGACCCCCATTTTTTGAATTGTAAAATTCTAGGGGGTTTGTGATAAATAAGTCAACCCTTTTCCATTAACATTTTATATTCTAGGGTTCCCAGTAAATTAGTATTATGTGTTCTCTTTCTTCTTGTGCCACTACCTGGCGTGGCCAAACGGAGCTAGCTCAAGCTCCACGAAGTTCTGAGTTTCTTAGTAGTGGGTCGATTCAAGCCGTCACCTTCAGAAAAGAGAGTGATGGCCACTAAAACAAGACACATAGCTCCTCCAAGTTTGTTTTGGATTTGCCGGAAAACGAAGATCGGGACTGCTAGTCTTTGGACGTTTAAGGGTCTCCAATGACAAAAGTTAGCAAAAGTGCTCCGGACGTATACCGGAGCTTTGAGGGTTCGCTTTAGAGATGCCCTAACTCAAGTTCCACGATGTTATGCGTTCGGTCCCCACTTTCCCACATTATTTTTTAGTAGCTGGTGGATTCGAACCCGCATCTTCAGAAAAGAGAGTGACTACCACTACAAAACGACACATTTGCTGATTAATTGTAAAAAAAATAATGATGTTGGAATTCAAAATTCATCCAAATAGTGCTGGTCCAAAAGATCCAGAATTCCCAAGATTTGACGAAAACTTTGTTTTCTAGCCTCTACCCAGAAAAGTTAATTGTGATAGAAAACCATGATTTGACACATCAGTGTTTTGGGATTTTGTGGTAGGAGTCGGAGGCGAAGACAAGATAGTGAAGGAGAAGTTTCATAGGAATTTTATATTTTATGGTAGTGGTAGCAGTCCATGTAGTAGTGGAGGAGCACGACGGCGGCGACATGTGCGGGGACTGTGTGGAAATTCGTAAAGGGCGGTGCTAGGCGCACGTCGACTAGCGCCAGTCCCCCCACCGTTCGCATCCTGTACGTGTCAAATGTTGTCTCCAACCACCAGATTTGGCCTCTACTTCGTCCCCTCATTGTTGTTTTGCTTTTTTCCCCAAAAATCATACCAATCGCGCATGGGGGAGAGCGACGGCGAGCGCCGCCAACCCCCAACATGGATGCGCAAGGCGACCGACAACGAAGCATCGCCGGTTGCCACCCTCACAATCCCCCGCTAGTCCGTGCACCATCGTCATTGACACCTCCATGCATATGTGCTGGTCCTCGTAGCAACACCCGGTGCCCACCATCGCAGCACGCCGCATGCTGGTTGTAGCACTTTGTCCACCGTCCTTACCTCAGCAAGCTTGTTGAAGATGTTCACATCGCCATTGTAGCTTTCCCGGCCGGCAATTGCAGCTTTTTTTCCTGGTTACGCGGTGGCAAGCCCCTAGCTTCTCTTGTCTTGGGTTGAACCTTTTTCACTCGCCGGTTGTAGCTTTCTAGAACGTCCGTCGTGACATTTGGTGGTGTTGCAGCTTCTCCGTGCGTCGGCCTTGTTCCAGCAAAAATCGACGTTGGTCCTAGCATTTGGTGGTGCTGGTTGCAGCTACGCAACACGCCGGTTGCAACCCCGGCTTTCTATGGTTCTAGCAAAAAAGGGCGCCGACTATAGCAACTGACAATCTAGCGCTGCTAGTTGCTGCTCCGCCTTGTGCCGGCCGCAGCTCCATCATAGCCAGTTGCAACACCCAATGCATCACATTGGTGACCGGCAGCGTCGCAAGGCCATGGTTGCAGCACCGACGTGTGCCAGCCGCGCATGGCGATTGAGGGGCTCACGGCGGCTGGAAACAGGCTTGCGCAGCACGGAGAGTACGGAGGGGATAGGGCCATAGGGGGAAGAGGTGAGACGGGAGGAGAAAGAAGAAAAACGAGTGGTTTGGGTCGCGCTTGAAGAGATAAGGGTAGGTGATGATACACGGTCGCATGGGCCCATGGCAAGACCGGCGAGGACACGTAGCTGCTTGGCCAGCCGGGCAACATTTTCCATCCGTGAATCAAATCACTGGAACGATCGGTCGATTGGCCGACCTGTGATGCTAAACATACGAGCAGATTTTTTTCCTACGGCATTGCCTGTCGAACTCTGGATGGGAATTGGAGGGACAAAGGGTTTGGTAGAGAGGGTCCGTGAAAACGGCAATGCTACACTTACGAAAATGGGAATTGGAGGTTATGATTTTCAGGGGGTGGGCCCCTCACTCCCCTAAACACCAATCCTATTCTTCCATGTTGGCTGATACGTAAACTTAAGTAGCTCCTTTACGTAAGTGTAGCATTGCCGCCGTGAAAACCAACCGGTCCTGGCATAGGGATCTCCTGTACGTACATCCAGGCTGAGGCAGCTTGTGCGCACCAAACAACGGCAATGGAAAACAGCGCGCCGCCGGTGATCATCGTTGGGGCGGGGCCGTCGGGGCTGGCGGCGTCGGCCTGCCTGGCGCGGCGCGGGGTGGATAGCATCGTACTGGAGCGGGATGACTGCGTCGGCTCGCTATGGCAGAAGCGCGCCTACGATCGTCTCCACCTGCACCTCCCCAAGCAAGCAAGCGCGCTCCCCCACCTGCCGCACGCCGACGACGCGCCGGCCTACCTCCCCCGCGACCACTTCGTCCGCTACCTCGACGCCTACGCCGACCGCTTCGCCGTGCGCGCGCGCCTCCGCCTCCGCCGCGAGGTCCGATCCGCGCGCTTCATTGTGGACGAAGGCCGATGGGAGGTTGACGCCGTCCACCTCGGCACCGGCGACACGGAGCAGTACGTGGCGAGGTACCTGGTGGTGGCCACGGGGGAGTTCGACGAGAAGGTCTTCCCCGTGGTGCCCGGGCTGGACACGTTCCCTGGCGAGGCCATCCACGCCAGCGAGTACCGGTCCGCCGAGGGGATGCGGGGAAAGGAGGTGCTCGTCGTCGGCTGCGGCAACTCCGGAATGGAGATCGCCCTGGACCTCGCCCAGGCCGGCGCCGCGGCCTCCATCGTCGTCCGCGGCGAGCTCCACCTCATGACGAGGGAGATCATGAACGCGTCCACGGCGCTGTTCGCCTACCTGCCCGTCTGGATGATCGACCGGCTGGCGGTGTTCGCATGCCGCGTCGTCTTCGGCGACACGGCCAGGCACGGCCTCCGGCGGCCCGACGTAGGGCCCTTCACCAGAAAGATCCAGAGCAACGTCTACCCAGTCATCGACGTCGGCACCTACGACAAGATCAAGAGCGGCCAGATCCAGGTGCTGCCGGCGATGACGAACATCGAAGGGGACGTGGTGGAATTCTCCGGCGGGGAGCGGCGCCGCTTCGACGCCATCGTCTTCGCCACCGGGTACCGCAGCATGGCAAAGAAGTGGCTCAAGGTTCGATCGATAACTCATGCCAAGAATCAATCAACCCATATATGTATTGTATTTGTGTTGCCAACTTCTCAGCTTGCTAATGCTAGCTCGAGAAGTGGAACTGAAGCTGAATCGTCGGAATGCTGCCTGGTTTGGTTTCAGAGCGACGACGGCGGGCTGATCGGTGACGACGGGATGGCGTCCGGGAGATCTCCCAAGGGGGGGAACGGGCTGTACCGTGCGGGGCTGGCAGGGAGAGGGATCTACGGCAGCGGCACAGACGGGGAGTTCATCGCGGAGGACATTAGCAGGCTGCTCCGGCAGGGCTCCGGCGACGACGACGGCGATGGGGTCTAGAGCTTGGTAGTAGACCCCAGGTCATTGCGTCCCTCGAGGAGATCTCTCTCATCGGGCCGGCCCAGCTTGATGGACCCTTCTAGCGTTTGTGATCTAGCTATATATATATATATATGCTTGGGTGGGTAAAATAAGTCTTCAGAAAATGGGTGATCTAGCACTGGAACCTGTCAATGTCGAGGTATCATCCAAGGTGGCGAGGAATAAGTGGGTGATCTAGCTATATGTTTGGGTGGGTGATTAACCAAACCCACTCATGCCCGTGTTGTGTGCCATCTCTAGTCTTCGCCGGTTAATTTTCGTCCCACCATTTTCGTCCGGTTTTTTTCCGTAAATTAACTTGGTAGATTTTTTTTTGTCCCCCTCCGCATCGCCGCTCGATCCAACTCCTCCCTCTCCCTCGGTCTCGCCTCTCCTATGGTTCGCCGCCCGCCGCCGTACCCCGCCGCCCTGCTCCGCTGTTGCCCCTCCCTCTGCCTGCCTCGCCCCTGCTCTAGGGTTCGCCGCCCGCCGGAGCCCCCCGCTGCCCTGCTCCGCTGTTGCCCCTCCCTCCGCCTGCCTCGCCCCCTCCCCTACACTCACCCCTGCCCGATCTGGATCTGGATGAGGCGTTGCCTCCCGTTCCTCTCATCGCGTCCCTTCTGCCAGCCATGGAAGAGGGGAGGAAGAAGCTTCTCTGTAGAATCAGCCGATCGAGCGGGCTCCTGATGTTGGCTTGCGAGAATGCGGCAGATCTCGTCGATGCTGCAGGGCCTGGCCCGTTCCATGTCTCTGGGAAAGGATAGGAAGGTGGAGGAGGAGCACAAGGGGACGGTGCTGCGGTCGTCGGGGACGCTCTGGGGCGAGGGCTTCGAGACGTTCGCTGCCGCGTGCTGGACGTACAAGCACCAGCACCACTGCTGGCCGTTTCCTCCATACTGACAGATCGCCGTGTTGCTATCCTTGTATGTTGTAGCCAGGAGGAGAGGTAGGCGCGGTGCCGCTCATGGCCGTGGCGTCGTGCTTGTGGTAGTGGTGAATTGGAGAGAACGACCTCCTATCTATGCACGTCCATCTACTGCGGGCTTTCCCTCTTCCAGCAACATCATGTCTCAGTTTGCCGCCGCCATTCATCCGGATGGCCCTGGACATACATACCAGCACCACACCCTTCCTCCTGTTGCTGGGGACGCAGCTATCATCGGTCCTCTGTTGTCTTCCTTTGCATAGGCTGCACAGACGGGTGTACAAGTTGTTGCTTCTGTTCATCCACGCGCCAGTGACTCACATACGTTGCTAGCTTTTGTTACTTGGTCCATCCCTAGGAAGCAATAAGATTACTTCAGTATGCATATACACGTTGCTAGCTACGTGCAGGGTATCTCAAGTTCACAAATATTTATGAGATTGTTTTACTAGCTTTTGTTATTATTTGGCCCTTCAGTATGCAGATTGATCTCAACATTCATAAGAATCTTCAAAAAAAAATGGAGATGAAAATACTTCAAGTAGTTCTGAGTGGACATCATTTGATAGCATTTTGTTGTAGCATCTACAGAAGACCTTTTCATTTCATTTTACCGAGAAACGCTGGAGGGTTCATGTTTTCCTTATCCAGGACATTTTGAAGGTTCCTGATGCATTCTTACAAGAAGCAACAATCCAGAGGTTAGTCAATGTTTGTCGGGATTTTTCATTTCTAAAGGTACACTAGCGACTATTGTACATATAACTAATTATTTGCTTGCTTTCTTAATCACGTACATCAATATAATCCTCCATGCTAAAAACACTCATTCTAGATTGCGTGAGCTTGTCATACCATTTTTTTTAAAGACAAAAAAATAATTTATACTCCACAACTTGATGCATTGTTGTTGCATCAACATTTCCGGAATTAGCAAGTCAATTTTTTAGGTGTATGTTTGCTAAATTGGTGAACACAGTTGGTCTCTTTAATCAGGAAAAAAATAGCATGATTCTCTAAGCTACATGAATTACTCTTCAGCGGCATTTCATATCAGTGGTGTGTTACTTGCTATACTGCCTATGTGTGTGTACTGAAGTTTTCTTCTTTTGAATATGTAGGTAATTAGTGAAATGATAAGAGGGTCAACTAATGGTGTTCAATTTTTCCTTCAAGCAAACAGTTTGTACCCAAATACAATACTATTCAGTATCATCCTGAAACCAATATCTCAAAGATTCATTCTTTATGAATTCGAGCCTTGGCAAACCACTCCCATTACAAGGTTCCATAAACATGCTGGATTTGTATGTCGATATTCAAATTAATTGGGCAAAAAATAGATATATTTACTCTGATGTTTTTACATATTTAGGTGAATAGCATCCTGTTTTTACTTCAAATAATTAACAAAAAATTAAAGATCGTGATTATGTTGTTTATTAAATTCCTCTTGCATTATCTTTGATGAAAAGTATATTATCTGTCAGCAACGATATGTTAATATGGGCAAAGGAAAGTCAAAATATGTTATCTCAGGCCAATATTCTGAAATTAGTGAAGCCCTATAGTATTTACTGGATTGATCGCGACACTGCTCATATTTTTTGGTACTTTAATATCTGAAAATTTTCTTTTAATCATGAGCCGAGGAGATAATGGGTTGCAGGCACGCGCCCCGTCCTTCTCTTGTTCAAGGTTTGGCGGATGCATTAAGTTTGGAGAGGAAACTAACATGAATGACCAGGCGATCTTTTTCTGACCTTTTTCTCCCTTTCTAATTACTCCTCTCATTTCCTCTGTTCTTCTCAGCCATCTACTTTTCTATCGCCATATCGATCTCTAAACTCACTTCATCTTTTTTCTTCCAATTCATCCGATTGTTGTGTTCCAAGCACACATGTCATAAAGCATCACCTCCTGCTTGTTCGAACATGTTTGATGTACTTACATATTAACATGTTTGATGTACTTATACATTAACAAAACTGATCAGTAACATTCATGCCGAATTATTTGGGTTTGGTCCTCTGCTTTTTTACTGTTTATTTATTGATGAAGATAGCAGATGTTCATGTTTTTAAATATAGTTACATGTGTTTGTACAAAAAAAATATAGTTACATGTGCTTCCAGTTGGTAGAGATCAAAAAATTAACTCACTGATGCAAGGAAAAAGAGCTCTTTTATAGACACTGCCAGCAGTGGATACATGGTGAGCCTTTCTGAATGTGTTTTATGAAATAAGGCTAATTTAAGGTCATTTTTTTGTTGGATAAAAAACAGACAGTTGGTTATTGGGTTATTCATGTTTGTTCTCAATTTCTCATGTCGCTCTCTTCTCTGTCCAGGGATACGGGTGCCAGGACGACACCATCTTCTGCGCCGTCTGCCTTCCTCTCCTCCAGCGGGAGAGGCCCCTGCCTTCCTCTCCTCCTGCGTGGTGGCAGATGGCCGCAGTTAACAGCGCTCCTGCGAGCGGGGGACACGAGTGAGGTGCAGACAGTGACCAGGTGTGACGAGACAGCCGCCGGCCAACTGTGGGCGGTTCTTTCACGTGCAGTAGACCGTGCCATTCTATGACGAGGATGTGTTCCAGGTGAGCATTCTCTGAAATGGTTACCTGCTTCACGAAATGCATTCATAAGTAGCGCTTTTCTTGTTAGATCATCATAAAAATCTGGATCTTACATTTGATACCATGTTTATTTTATGAAATTGCTATCTCATTCACATGCCAGACTGATCCACTAGCCAAAAATGTAACAGGAAATGGAAACAAATGAAACTGGATGCTCATCATGTATTTCATGAAGAAATTTGCATGTCTGGGGCATGTCTCCATATAAAAGGCCGATCTCTGCACAACAGTAGTTTCTTCAGGTTATGGTGTCCGATTTTTTTCATCTCATTTTGCCATGCACTAGATTACATGGTTAATACTGTCACTATGCAATAACTGGGAAGATTACGGAGGGAAGGGACAATATGTAAGATGGGGCAAGGAGGCTGGTGTAGATCTTGCTTCTCATGACGACTTCATATCTGATGCAACACTTCAGAGTTACTACAAAAGCTTTTTTTAGGAAGCTACTACAAAGCTTTTTTTCGGAAGCTACTACAAAGCTTTTGTTCAGGTAAATTTCTAGCTTAAATGGCCATCGGAAATGGATTCCTGTTATCCGTCATGCTTGGTGACTAATGGATATCATCATATGCATAGCTATATGAAATGCTACCAGCAACAGTTACTGTAGTTTACCAGCTCTGAATTCTGTAGTCGTGTTTTCCTGTTATACCAGACTTTCAATATTGTGCATATGTTTCCTTTTCTTAGCTTGTTTTTTCAAGAGTAAACACAATCACAAATGAGGCCTACAAAGACGATCCTACCATTCTTAACTAGACGATGATCGTCGAGTCATGCTGCCCTTCACATCCATCAGGCGATACACTCTAGGTCCTTATTGCGGTCTTATTTTTGGGACTTTGAAACCATCTTCCATCACGTCTAATATTGTTGTATTTCATAATAGTAATTGTTCAGCCTTTGACTGACATATGGATGATATTTGTAATATATTTCTTTCTTCCATATTACCAGGAAATATGTCGAAGCACAGAATATATTCCATTTGCAGTGAACTAACAGAACAACACAACACATAAAAAGAGGAGTATAAGTGGAAACCTTTCTTTATCTTTAAATTCTTGAGGACGGTAACATTATGATGAAGGTGGAACCATAGAGAGATGTGTATTTTTAATTGAGATATTTTCAGGAGTACCTTTGCAAAGCTGATATATCTTTCTTTTACAAGATATGGTTGCACTTGCTTCATCTACATAGGCCGTCTGGAATGCCATGAGGCCGGGATTGGTGTAGGAAATCTTCAAAGCTATTATATTGGTCTCCAGAAACTTGCAATACATCAATGCATTTTTATTTTTATTTTTTTGCTGACACCACAGCTACCACCTCTTCACTAAATGACAGAGGTTGCCAGCAACTGCACATGGAAAGATTGAATGTTATATTCTGTCTACTAATCAATAAGGAGGGAGATCAAATTACTGCTCTCAAATATTCACCTGATTGATTTTGAAAATAGGGTTAAAAATGGTGTTATGAATGAAGATGGATGGGGGTGAGGGCTGGGAGAAAGATGTTGTATTGCAAGAAGAAGTTGGTTAAGAAGACTGATGATTATGAGAATGAAGGACACGAACTTTTGAATTAGACCAATTGTTTGATCGATCATTTTTGTTCTCTTGAAAACGATGTATGGTCAATTTTAGTATTCTGATGTGATTGAAGAATATAGGAGGGACAAAGAGATGTGCTACTGCCAGGACAATTATGACTCTCTATTCAGGTATTCAGTTATGATTCTCCATGGTCATGCTTCTCCTATTCACCTGGAAGTTTATTGATGGGAGGGAAGCCACTTCTGCTTTGATGATTTCTTGGAAGTTCAGGTTAAAACACTTTTGCTCTTAAAGTCTGTTTATCAATTCTTTGGATAACCTATGTAACGATTGGTTTTGATTTTCATACAGCTAGGTGAATTTACGATCAGTATATACAAGTCAGGTTGTTTGCGAGAAAATTTCATTCCTTAGAATCATTGTCATTGTTGTTGCCTACAAGGTACTTGAAGAAAATGCCCGAGACATATTTTAAGGAGTATAATTCAGCACTAAGGCTATTATTACAACGATGAAATCTTTGTTGTGGTAGTTATGTCTTCAAATGTGTCGATCCCTATCGGCTTACTGAAGTAAACTTTTTTTTGTCGATTTCTATTGGCTTACTGACAGCTTGTTTATTCTTTTCGAATTTTAATTCCTTGATCTTTGCCTCTGCCCATCTCCATATCACACAGAAGGTGCTCAGTGCAATGCATCATGCAGTGATTCCATGATAGCTAGGAATTAGGAACTGCCCATCATTTGTATGTTTCTACAATTTTCCTGCTTGTTGGAACATGTTTGATGTACTTACACATTAACAAAAATGATCTGTAACATTCATGAAAATATTTGGGTTTGGTCCTCTGCTTTTTTACTGTTCATTTACTCATGAAGATAGCAGATGTCCCTGTTTTTAAATATAGTTATCTGTGCTTCCAGTTGGTAGAGATCAAAGTATTAACTCGCCGATGTAGGGAAAAAGAGCTCTTTTATAGACACTACTAGCAGTGGATACAGGGTGAGCCGTTTTGAAATTGTTTCATAGAATAACTCCCGTATAAGGTCTGGTCTTTTGGGTATACAATCCTTTCTTGAGATGAGCATTGGCAGCTCACATAAGTATACAGTAGTATATTTGACAGATGATGATGATCATTGGCAGCTCAGATAAGTATACAGTAGCATATTTGACAGATGAGCATTGGCAACTCTTCTAAATCTGTGTTTACCACTTAACAATGAACTATGTAATTTAATCAATAGACTCACTTCAGTTGCCATGCTAATTGAAAATCTATATGTCAAATGATGCGTCTGTCAAGTGGAAGTTACTTATATTTTCTTACATCACCTAAGTTTCTTTTTAGCAAGCTTATTTAAGTGCGGCCAAAGTGTACTCTGTTTTTTAGACGATCTCCATGTTTTCTATTGAGATCAGAGAGCAGCTGAAGTAGTGATGGGACTATACCATTTTTAGGTTCTGAAGGCAAAGCTAAGAGTTAGTCACATTTGTCAGTTCTGTGAGTAGAAGAAATCTTGATAGCTTGTTGCTTCTGCTCAGTGTGCTTGGTGCATAAATTGATTGCTTGCTGCAAATGTTGTTTAGTGTCCTATTTCATGGTAGCTGCGAATGCTATATATTTGGAGATTTTGTTGCCGGTATTTGGAGTGCTAGGAGAGTTTCTAAACTACTGTCACGGCATCATAGATAGGATAGTGAACCAATGTGACATATGTATAACATTTCATGTGAGATTCTTTGCAGCAAACTGCATGAGCAAGCAGTCCATAAGTATCATGTGAAAGAGAGAGGACGCCATGGTGAAGATGAGGTGAGCGTTATCCGGTTTTAAAGGAGAAGGCCCTAGCGAGAAATGTCCTGCTAAGATGGGAAACTGAGCGGTAAGGCAGGAAAGGGAAGTGTGAATCGTGGGGTGGGGTTTTCGTGTTGGGACCGCATGTTGGGATATCATATGGGTTGGATTTGGGGGCGTCCGGAGTATCCATACGGTTAAATTTTGGGGAGCTCGCCTAGTGTCCTAACATGTTCGGACGTATGAGGGAGAAATCAGATTTAACCTTGGATATGACCATTTGTGTGATTTATTTGTATGGATCGTAGCCCATAGCAAAGCACGGGCGCTCTACTAGTGTTGCTAGTAAGTCCTTGTTCAACAAAGAATGTATTGCACCTCCACCTTGTGGGAAGCACATCATGAGCGCATTGCGATATGCGTCATTCACCTCTGCATTGAGGGAGATACACTCTCCCGTCAACCGCTTGTGGAAGGATTCTTGTCAACAGCTCTTGCGACCCCGATGGCAGGAAAGGGAGGATCGGTCGGCATCTACGTGTAGCAAGCTGGGGGAGGGATTATTTTGTTTCAAGTGTGTCAAATATTTTGCACAAGATAGGTCACAATAATGTATTCTGTACAAGGTAAGGATCCTCCTAATATGGGGGCAAAGCCCCCCCCCCCCCCCCCCCCCCAATATATAAATGGAGGACCAGACGAAGCCCTATAATTCAAACTTAATTACTCATTCATGATTGATATCATTATAATTATTAGAAAGAACATAATATTCCATCTTTCATATTTCTTCCCATCATCCATTCGTTCAACCTTCTACTCTTGATGGATTTTTTTCTGGGTTTTTCAACCCCTTCTTATGGTATCTCTACTCATGTCTAAGTTTTTTTTTTGAAAGCAAACCAAAGCTTTATAACTTAACGGTGTCCGGGTAAATCACCGGAGACACATACAGCCACTTGGGCGGGTACATCGTACGCCCACTCGACAGCCGAGTTTGCAGGACACATACGGCCGAGGCCTGCTAGTTCATGGGCCGCGGAGTTTGCACTACGCCTACACCGTTTTATTACAAACTTAGAAAACCACAGTTTGAGCTGGTATTTTGTATCCTCAATCACGGCTGCATACGCCGAGGAATCGACCTTGCACACGTCCATTGCTTCTGCCAACAGCTGCGAGTCCGTCTCGAACTCCACTTGGGTGATCCCCAGATTGGCTGCAAAGGAGACTGCGTTTGAAAAAGCCATTACTTCAGCCGCAAACTCATCTTGGATGAGCTCCTGTCGACCAGCCCGCGCGCCCACCACGACGCCATCGCTTGTCCTTGCCACTGATCCCCACCTTGCATGGTTTTCTCCTGGGATGAAGGATCCATCAATATTGAATTTCACCATGTCTCCCTCAGGCGGCCTCCAAAGATCAGTGCTTTGTGCCTTAGGAGCCGGGAGATATACTTGCATATACTCAAGTGTGCAGCTTTGTGTTCGTCTCGCAATATCAGCCGCAGGCATCACAACTTCCCCCTTTCTCAGTTTATTCATGGCACTCCACCACATCCACCAAAACGTCAAGATTTGCATGCGTTTTAGGATATCTACCCCCCATAAGTAGTCCAACATTGCATGCACAGATGGGATTACTTCCAGGTCCCTTCTTTCCTTCTCTAAGGATAAATCTCTCCACACCTCCTTGACCGCTTTGCACTTGATGAACAAGTGTCCTCCATCTTCATCCGCACGTCCGCAGAAAAAGCATTTCGTTCCCTCCACCACAAGGCCTCGCCTCTGCATGTTCGTTAGCAAGGCTAGAGATTCATGCCTCAATCTCCATGTAAACATCTGGACCGTTCTCGGGCATGATAACTTCCATATCCTTTTCCAAGAATCATCTGCGCATATATTCAGGTTGCCCACTTCCGCAGAGCTCATTCCCGCCCCGCCATTCTTCCTTATTGATTTTAGCTCCATATGCAGTTTGTAGGCACTCTTTACAGAATGAACACCTTTGCTGTCAAATTGCCATGCCACAAAGTCCTGCACACCCTCTCGTAGTGGCATCTGTAAGATATGCCTTGCATCCTCCGCACAGAAGGTATCCCACACCAGACGTTCATCCCATTGCCCCGTGGCTGGGTCCATCAGCTCACTAACATTCTGCATCAGATTATTTCCTCTTGGGGTTAGAACTTTCCGTGACCATGGCCTTGGAATCCAAGGGTCTTCCCATATGTTAACACTATCGCCATCGCCAATGCGCCAGATGTAACCTTCGCAGATTAGGTCAAGCCCTTTCAGCAAACTCCTCCACGCATATGAGATACCATCGCGTGCCTCAGCCTGCAGCACATGACAATTCGGGAAATATCGGGCTTTGAGAACACGGGCGTGTAGTGTGTCCGGATTTTGAATGAGCCTCCAGGCCTGTCTCGAGAGCATTGCCATGTTAAAACTATGCATATCATGAAAGCCTAAACCCCCTTGCGCCTTTGGCTTTACTAGTTTCTCCCATCCAATCCAGTGAACTGTGTTCTCCTTATCTTGTTGGCTCCACCGGTAGTTACCAATTAGGGCGCTAAGTTCATGGCAGAAGCTCTTGGTTAAGTCGAAGCACGACATAGCAAAAGTGGGTATGGCCTGCGCCACCGCCGTCAGTAGAGTTTCTTTGCCTACCTTGGCAATGAGCTTCTCCTTCCACCCATAGATGCGTCCCGCCAACGCCCCCTTGATGAAAGTGAACGTTCTCTTCCTGGACCGCCCGACATGGACCGGCAGCCCAAGGTACTTCTCCTTCCAATCCTCACTCCTAATCTGCAATGTGTCTTTAACTGCATCCCTTGCCTCCGTGTTAGTATTGGGACTAAACATTAAAGCAGACTTTTCCACGTTGATGCACTGTCCGGAACACTGCTCATAGAGGTCGAGGATCTCTTTTAGAGCAGCATCTTCCTGTTGGTTTGATTTCATCAGAATTACGGAGTCATCCGCAAAGAACAGGTGTGACACCACCGGCGCTGCTGGGCATATCTTGACACCACTTATTTTGCCTTCTCTTTCTGCCGCATGTAGCAAAGCTGATAGACCTTCGACACAAATTGCAAATAAATAGGGGGAGGCCGGATCACCTTGCCGAAGGCCCCTGGACGGGCAAAACTGCTCCGTGAGCTGACCATTTACCTTAATTTGGTATCGGACAGTTGTCACACACTTCATAATGAGATTGACCCACTGTGTGTTGAAGCCCAACTTCTGGAGCATTGCTTGCAAAAAGCTCCATTCAACGCGATCGTAGGCTTTGCTCATGTCCGCCTTGACTGCAGTGTATCCCTCCTTTCCCTTCTTCTTGGTCATGAGAAAGTGCGTCAGTTCGTAAGCCACCAAAACGTTATCGGTGATAAGCCGCCCCGGGACGAACGCACTCTGGTTTTCAGAGATGAGTGAAGGCATGATGATCTTCAGGCGATTGGCAATCACTTTAGAGATCAACTTATACAGGACATTACACAATGAGATTGGCCGCAGGTCTTTAATCCTGTTTCGGTTTTTGACCTTTGGTATGAGCACAACTACGGTATCATTCCAACCTGACGGAGTCTCACCACCATTCAGCACGGCAAGGACCTCGTCCACAATCTTGTCCCCCATAAAGTGCCAGTGCTTCTTATAGACAATGGACGGCATCCCGTCCGGTCCCGGAGCCTTGAGATCACCTATATGATCAAGAGCGGCCTTGATTTCCTCTCAGGAAAATTCAGCATTAAGCATATCCTGCATGGCAGTAGTGACCCTTGGCTCTACTTTCTCAATAAGATTAGCCAAACTGGCATCACTATGTGAGGTGAATAGTTCCTGAAAAAAAGAACAGACATAGTCAGATAAACCCTCTCCTTCCTTCATCACAGATCCATCCTCCCTCTTCAACTCCTTCACCCTATTGGCCTTCTTCCTCGCTGAAGCATAGGCCATAAAATATCTCGTACTCCTATTCCCATCCTTCAACCATGGGAGGGATGCCCTGCAGGTTGGTCTTCTCAAGCGGATCGGAGACGGCTCCACGGTCTCCGTTTGGCATGACAAGTGGATTCCTGGCACTTTGTCTATGACGCCGGTCTGCAACATTGGCAATGTTTAGCTGAATGTGGTGGCGGACCTCATTGACCAAAGTAACTGGTCGTGGAAGACCGATGTGGTTCGCGAAAATTTCATACCCCCAGATGTGGATGCTATTCTCAATATTCCGTTGAGGCAAGGAGGAGGTGATGATTCGTTGGCATGGGCTCTTGAAAAATCGGGTTGCTACACTGCAAGATCAGCGTATCGTGCTCTAATGACTCGGAACGAGCAAACTGCTCTAGAGGAAGGGACGTTTACCGAATCTTCATTGACAGACAAACAGATGTGGTCTCGATTGTGGAAGCTCAAAGTCATCCCAAGAGTGAGAGTCTTCTGGTGGAGGGTATTACATGGCATCCTCCCAGTAGAAGCAACTCTTAAACACCGTCACATTGCTACGGTTAGTACATGCAAAATCTGTCTTCACTCTGACGAAGACATGATGCATGCC
The DNA here is from genome assembly GCF_003073215.2 of Triticum urartu. Classification (NCBI taxonomy): domain Eukaryota; kingdom Viridiplantae; phylum Streptophyta; class Magnoliopsida; order Poales; family Poaceae; genus Triticum; species Triticum urartu. The sequence continues at coordinate 31,073,993 of NC_053028.1, read as the reverse complement.
CTGTTGGACTGTTCTCATGCCAGGCAGTTTTGGGATGCAGCCCCCGAATGGTTGAACATCAGAAGGCCGGTATTGCACCCTCTGACCTGGTCAAGAGATATCCTGTGCGATCAAATGTTCTCAGAGTCACAGAGAGCGACAATAGTGACTGTTATGTGGACGATTTGGACCTCACGGAACAATATCACCCATGACAAAAAGGCATACAATCCAATTCAGTCTCTGAAGCGGGTTCGGGAGTCCCTAGCAGTTCTTGAGCTGCCTCGTGATCACGCTCGAATCCTGCCCGGCCATGGTCGGCGCCCGCCTGAGTTGGGATGGATCAAAATAAACACTGATGGAAGTGTTGCAATGGATTCAAGGAGGGGAGGGGCAGGGGGAGTAGCTCGGTCCCGATCATCCTTTCTTGCAGCATGGTGCAAACCATACCCAGGGGTCGCGGACCCATTCATAGCTGAAGCTTTTGCTATCCGCGATGGAGTCATCTTCACGCATCTTCGGGGCTATGAAGAAGTGGTTCTGGAGTCTGATAATTTGGAGATTGTGAATCTCTGGAACTCGCGTCACACCTCTCGTGCGGTGGTGGCGCCTATCTTTTCTGAAATTGGGGAGCATGTTCCTTCGTTTAAGTCTTTTGTAGTTCAGCATGTCGGTAGGGCAGCCAACGTCCCTGCTCATCTCTGTGCAAAGCAAGCGAGCACTTTAGATGTTACAGAGTGTTGGCTTGATACCACACCAAGTTTTCTTGTAACTAGCCTCTGAGCAGATTTTGCTGGAGGAGTTGATGTTGAATAAAGAGCTCCCGGTTTCACCCTAAAAAAAGGGAATCGTTTGACGCCGGCGCACCGACCGAAGCTTCGGCCGGTCCCGCGTGCGCCGCTCGATCACAGCGACCAACCCCAAAAAGAATCGGGCAATCCACGTTTGCGTTGTTTTTTTATTGGCCCATCACGTGGCCTTGGCCCACCATGGCCGCTCGTCCAGCTTTTCTCGTTCAGATTTCTTCTTATCTTCAGCGTTACCCTCTGTTGGGTCATCACGTGCTGCGACCATAGTGATTGCATGTTGGAACCAATGATATTTTTTGTTGCATTGACTCATGGTGGAGCTACGACCCGCGACGACGGGGAAAACGATTTTTGCTGCAATGGTAATCGGATTTTGCTATGAGCGATGAGAAAATTTGCTAGATCAATTCATGGCAGAGGTGCGACTTGGGACGGCGACATCAACGATTTGTTGCTGCAACTGTTGTTGTCTTTCTGTGCGAGTTTTTTTGCTACATCCATTTTTTATGATGATGACCGGTGGCCCTTGTTCGTGCAACCCTGTGCAACGAGCGTCGACGGTGGTAAAAAGCTTCAACCAGCATAGGAAAAAGTTTCAACCGACGTGAGAAAAAGCTTCAACAGGCACACGGCGATGGGGATGCGGGCGAGATTTGTTGGAACCGACCTTCGACAGAGCTACATGCTACAACCACATCGCAAAGTGCTACAACCAGCTCCGCACACGGCTACAATTGGCACTGCATTTTGCTTCATCGCACAAACGACATCTCGGTGTTTTTGCTACAATCGATGGCACAACTTGCTACATCCAACGTCGTGTTTCGCTACAACCGGCATCACGTTTTTCTTCATCATACAAAATGTCATCGTGGATTTTGCTACAATCAACGTCGCATCTTGCTAGAACCGGCACAACGAGCTAGAACCGGGTCTCAAATTTACCGGAACCGGCGAGCCGAGTTGCTACGACGGTCAGCGGCAGCGAACGACGATCTCGTTTTTTTGCTGCAACCGTTGTCGATGTTTGCTACGATCGGCAGGTGGTTTTGCTGCGACCAGCAGCTGAAGAGGAGGTACATTGCTCGTCCATGGGGTGTTACGACTGGCGATCGCCGCCATCGGAGCTGCACCCCGTCGTTAGCCAGAGCTGCGACCATGATAATTTTTTACTGCAACCTGCAAGCACTCAATGTTGCATGCGCCAAGCCGACGAGAAACGCATGGGAGGCACCTACCACTGGCGAGGGCGACCGGCAGCGTGGGAGGTGGTCATCCATGGCGAGTGCCTGCGGCACCACTGCTCCTGTTCTTTGCTGGCATCACCAAATTTGTTTTTCAAGAGAAAACGGTACGAGAAGCCTAGATCTGATGGCTGTACGTGGACACATCCAACGTATGGGCTGCGACCGGCCCAAATTTGGGCCGGTGCGCCGGCGCTTATTATACTGTCCAAAAAAAATAGTCTTCATGATTTTTTTGGTCCCACCACTTTTGTATGGTTTTTTTTTGTTGGTTTTTTCCGTCCCACATGACACCACCCCTCCCGCACAAAAAAAAAAAAACAGCCCGCACGAAACACTACTCCTATCGATCTCCTCGAGGAGACACCGCCGCCGCGTGAAACCCCGGGGCTTCCTCCTCCGCCGCCATCTGGTTCCCCTCCGCTCCCATCTGCCGCCTCTGCCAAGATCCGAGGCCTCCGACTTGTGGGACGCCGCCGCCGCCGCGGAACCCTGGGGCAAGGCATGGCGTGGCCGCTTCGCGAGCAGCGAGGAGCAGCGCATGGCCATGCCCTGCATCGAGGAGGAGCTCAGGTATTTTCAAATCGAGAAGGAACACCACTGTCATTCTACATGGTGGTCGCTCCCCTCGATCCCCTCCATCGCCTCCAACATACAATCTCGCCGTCGCCGAGGTATGGGATCGCCGCCGAGCCGAGGTACGAGATCGCCTCCATCGCGTTCCTTCCCTGGCCACGCCCCTCCCAATTTCTTCCCCTAACCCAGCTAGGGTTCTTACCCGCCGCCACTTCCCTGCTGCTACCCCGCCACCCGATGCCCTCCACGGACACACCACCATGATGGCGGAAGGAAGAGTAAGAGGGGGTCGTCGAGGCTGGGTGAACATGTGGAAGCCGAGACGAGGACGGACACGTCCAGATCAGGTGCTCGCGCCTGATCTTGATTAGTGTGGTCATGGCGTTTGAAGGTTGAGCATTAGACGGATGCATCCAGAGCAGGTCCAAGCCGGCCTTGGCCCCATTTTCTTCACTTGATTCGTATTGCCATGGTGACGTACATGCCTAATCTCTTGTCATTGCTCTGCTCAGACCTGACCTACATGGCTGAGCGAGATCGAAGCCGGACGCCGGTCATGTTCTCCTCCCGTGCAAGCTCCGCACTGAAGCATCCAACATTCCAACACATGGTGAGATATCTTTTCTGATGAAATTTTATTTTCGGAGATGTTCATTCATAGTTTTGATGACCTCTTGATTCGTGTCATTAGTATTATTATTTCGACAGAGCAAAGATGGTTTTCTCTTTTCAGTACTTTTCAGAAAGGCAATATCCCTGTGACCCAAAGATTTGAGACAATATACAACATGTTCTGTGTCCATATCCGCTTGAAGAAAATCTATAACATGATATGTCACATAACTTCTTGTTAGGTTACAACAATAGTTGCGGACGCAATCCAAGTGTTACATAGATTTCTATTTATTTATTTTGCACTGTTATTTTTGTATTGTGATGTAAAGAAGGAATGTATATTGTAGGGGGTTTGCTACATGCTACATATATCTTACTCAGTTAGTCAGTTTATATTCCTGTAATGAGAAATGGCACAATCATCTCGTGCCACTTCATGGGAGCAGCAGAAGTAGCATCTATGCTATGGTCTGAAGCAGAACACTAATCAGTTCAATAAATATGCACTTCCCAAGTTCCTTATGCAAATGAAATGGCACAATTTTCCTTGTGCCCTCATGTACGAGTGAACAATAGCATGATATAACTCAAGTTCATGGTAGGTAAACCTTTTGCCTTATCTATATATGTGCATATCCTTTTTCAACGTTGATATCATATATCTCGCAAAAAAAATGTTGATATCATATGAGATATTCTATGTCGCTGTTAATAGTTTTGAGAACAAGTTTGAGCAAATCAAGCATATTGTTATTTTTTTCAAGCTCAGTTGGAGCACAAATTTATTTTTATCTATGGTTTGCAGTTGTAAAGAATTTGTACACTCCGGAGCAAGTATTGTGATCACAATTACAAACAATATTCCTAAGTTCTTGAGGATGTGAGTGCTCGATGTAAACTTGCGGTGTAATCTTGACCGAGCAAGAACGGCGATGTGATGCTCGTGGAAGATGAGGTCAAGGAGGTGAACACGCTGATGATATTATAGTAACTAAGGTGAGGAGATCAAGAGGATCAACAACCTCTTGAACGGGCTCTTCGTCGCTGCCACCAACAACAGTTACGAGCTTGTGAGGTAGCTGCTGGAGCGTTGGAGCATCCTTGAAAAGAAGATGAACAAACTGTTGATCAAGTTGTTCAACGAGGATGAGAGAGACGACCATGGTAGGGAGCAAAAGAAGGCGTAGACTGGCTGCAAACTTCGACAGGGGGCAGAAGAAGAAAAAAGAAGAGTGATTTACTGGTGAAAGAAAATCGGAAGCATGTTCGAACTATTAAATTATATATGCCCCTGTTGCAACACATGTTAGATTAGTACACTGTCATAATTCCAACAAAATGCAGAACAAGTGATACACCTTTCTCACAAATATTACACTGATGGCATTTGGCTTTTGACTACATAGAAGTGAGTAGAGGTGAATGAATGTTTTAGGATGGAGGCTAGGCACTGTGAGCGAGTTCCTTCCAATACTACGTCTGTCACTGTCACTGTATGCCTCATTGCACTGTGAGTATTATCCTCTTTAATTATCTTGCACTACAGATTTGTTGTACGGAACAAAATTATAGATGGTATTCGTTGTTTGTCCTCTTAACTATGTCTATGGAACAATGATCGCACATATTCCCGTATGCTAGGTTCTCTTCACATTTATGCAGTCTTGTTGGGACAAAAAAGAAAAGCAGTTATAATAAGCAGACATATTCTTCCTGTTTATGTATTCTTGCTCGGAGGAAAAACAAAGTTTGATATTGCCACAAGCATTAAACATGGCTTTGTCATCTCTCACCATCAGATGCAGATTGAGTCTCTTGAGAAGTTTAATGTTGTTTACTGAATGGAGGGATGACAATATATGCTTTCAGTTCATTTAAGTTTTCTTCAGCTAACCATTTCTTCTTTGAGACTCCATCTTATCGTATTGCCAACTTTTTGAAAAAATTACTGTTGTGCCCATGCATGCATTTTTCATGTTTTGAATCAGTGTTACTGAATAATTTCCCTACCTTGGAAAATGTGGCAAATTACATTTAATTAGATATGGTTTTATAGCAAATTGCATGAGCGAGCGGCTCATATCATTTTCCATCAATTCATACAATTTTTTCGCTAGGATAGAAGGGTAAATGCATTGGCTAATTGCTTCATGAGTTAATAATGGACACGGTGCCAGCGGCACACATGAGATATCAGATCTGCCTTCTTGGCTCGGGGGGGGGGGGGGGGGACGGGGGGGGGGGGGGGGACATAGGCGGTGCACGTGCTCACCCCCTTGATGGCGGTGGCGGATCAACATAAACACCACCGGGTGAGGGGATTAGGGCGGAGAGCGGGGCGGTTGGCGGGGAACACCTCCTTGGCGGTCCGTGGGAAAATAAGGTATGAAGGAGAGAGGAAGCCACGGTTGTCATCCGGGTTTAAAGGTGAGGCTCCAGGGAGGAATGTCCTGCTATGGCAGGAAACCAAGCAGGAAGGGGAGGATTCGGCATGAAAATGGAAGGGTGTGTCATGATCATGTATATAGGCATCACGTCCGTGACAAGTAGACCGACTCCTACCTGCATCTACTACTATTACTCCACACTCGACCGCTATCCAGCATGCATCTAGATTATTAAGTTCATAAGAATAGAGTAACACATTAGGTAAGATGGCAACAATACAATACAATACAATACATGTCGTTTCTCTTTCTGTCACTGGGATCGAGCACCGCAAGATTGAACCCAAAGCTAAGCACTTCTCCCATTACAAGAAAGATCAATCTAGTAGGCCAAACCAAACTAATAATTCGAAGAGACTTGCAAAGATAACCAATCATGCATAAAAGAATTCAGAGAAGATTCAAATATTGTTCATAGATAGACTTGATCATAAAGCCACAATTCATCAGATCTCCACAAACACACCGCAAAAAGAGTTACATCAAATAGATCTGCAAGAAGATCGAGGAGAATATTGTATTGAGATCCAAAGAGAGAGAAGAAGCCATCTAGCTACTAGCTATGGACCCGAAGGTCTGAAGTAAACTACTCACACATCATCAGAGAGACCATGAAGTTGATGTAGAGGTCCTCCGTGATCGATGCCCACTCCGACGGAGCTCCAGAAAAGGCCCCAAGATGGGATCTCTTGGGTACATAAGGTTGCGGCGGTGGAAATAGGGTTTTGTGGCGCTCCTGGATGTTTTTGGGGTATATGAATATATATAGGAGGAAGAAGTAGGTCGGTGGAGCCACGAGGGGCCCACAAGGGGGGAGGGCGCGCCCAGGGGGTAGGCGCGCCCCCCTGCCTCCTGGCCGCCTTGTTGGTTGCTTGACGTCCACTCCAAGTCATCTGGATCACGTTTGTTCCAAAAATCACGCTCCCGAAGGTTTCATTCTGTTTGGACTCTGTTTGGTATTCCTTTTCTGCAAAACACTAAAATAGGCAAAAAAACAGCAATTTGCACTGGGCCTTGGGTTAATAGGTTAGTCCTAAAAATAATATAGAAGTGTAAAATAAAGCCCATTAAACATCCAAAACAGAATATATAATAGCATGAAACAATCAAAAATTATAGATACGTTGGAGACGTATCAATTATCGGTTCAGTTTGGCCTACTAGATCGATCTTTCTTGCAATGGGAGAAGTGCTTAACTTTGGGTTCAATCTTGCGGTGTCCTTTCCCAGTGACAGTAGGGGCAGCAAGGCACGTATTGTATTGTTGCCATCGGGGATAAAAAGATGGGGTTTATATCATATTGCTTGAGTTTATCCCTCTACATCATGTCATCTTGCTTAATGTGTTACTCCGTTCTTATGAACTTAATACTCTAGATGCATGTTGGATAGCGGTCGATGTGTGGAATAATAGTAGTAGATGCAGAATCGTTTTGGTCTACTTGACACGGACGTGATGCCTATATTCATAATCATTGCCTAGATATTCTCATAATTATGCCCTCTTCTATCAATTGCTCGGCAGTAATTTGTTCACCCACCGTAACATATGCTATCTTGAGAGAACACTAGTGAAATCTATGGCCCCGGGGTCTATTTTATATCATATAATTTTCTGATCTACAATTCTAGTTTCCTATTTTATTTTATTTTGCAATCTTTACTTTCCAATCTATACAACAAAAATACCAAAAATATTTATCTTAATATCTTTATTAGATCTCACTTTTGCGAGTGACCATGAAGGGATTGACAACCCCTTTATCGCATTGGTTGCAAGGTTCTTGATTGTTTGTGCAGGTACTAGGTGACTGGCGTGTTAGCTCCTACTGGACTGATACCTTGGTTCTCACAAACTGAGAGAAATACTTACGCTACTTTGCTACATCACCCTTTCCTCTTCAAGGGAAAACCAACACATGCTCAAGAGGTAGCAATAATAAACTTTTATCATGAATAAGGAAATATAAAATAACAACTTTGTTATTGCCTCTAGGGCATAATTCCTTCAGTCTCCCACTTGCACTAGAGTCAATAATCTGGTTCACATTGTTATGTGATTAACACCCATAGTTCGCATCGCCATGTGACTAACATCCGAAGAGTTTACTAGAGTCAATAATCTAGTTCACATTGCCATGTGATTAACACTCAAAAGAGCACTAAGGGTTTGCAACCAATCATGGCATATCGTATAGAACCTACATCAGGTGTGGCAAGACACACATCAGGTGTGGTACACATCATGGCATATCGTATAGAACCTATGACTAAGGCATAGGGAATGACTCTCATTCTCTCTCTATCTTCTACCATGGTCGGGCTTTGAGTCCTACTCAACTTCACACCTTATAATACAGGCAAGAACCCCTTCTTGGACTGAACCATTTTGAACTTCTTCAAATCTTATCAAAGTGTGTGTCTTGTGAAAGTTTTATTAAGCGTCTTGATCTATCCCTATAGATCTTAATGCTCAATATGCAAGTAGCTTCACCGAGGTTTTTCATTGAAAAATTCTTATTTAAGTATCCTTGTACGCTATCCAGAAATTCTATATCATTTCCAATCAATAATATGTCATCCACACATAATACCAGAAATGCTATAGAGCTCCCACTCACTTTCTTGTAAATACAGGCTTCATCGTAAGTCTGTATAAAACCATATGCTTTGATCACATCATCAAAGTGTATATTCCAACTCTGAGATGATTGCACCAGTCCATAGATGGACCGCTAGAGCTTGCACACTTTGTCAGCACCTTTAGGATCGACAAAACCTTCTGGTTGCATCATATACAACTCTTCTTTAAGATATCCATTAAGTAATGTAGTTTTAAGGTCCATTTGCCAGATTTCATAATCATAAAATGTGGCAATTGCTAACATGATTCGGATAGATTTAAGCATCACAACGGATGAGAAAGTCTCATCATAGTCAACTCCTTGAACTTGTCGAAAACGATTTGCGACAAGTCGAGCTTTGTAGACAGTAACATTACCATCAACGTCAGTCTTCTTCTTGAAGATCCATTTATTCTCTATGGCTTGCCGATCTTCGGGCAAGTCCACCAAAGTCCACACTTTGCTCTCATACATTGATCATATCTCAGATTTCATGGCCTCAAACCATCTGTCGGAATCTGGGCTCATCATAGCTTCTTCATAGTTCGTAAGTTCGCCTTGGTCTAGTAATATGGCTTCTAGGACAAGATTACCGTACCACTCTGGTGTGGATCGTGCTCTGGTCGACCTACGAGGTTCAATAGTAACTTGATCTGTAGTTTCATGATCATTATCATTTGCTTCCTCTCTAGTTGGTGTGGACATCACGTGAGCGGTTTTCTCTGATGTGCTACTTTCCAATTCAAGAGAAGGTACAATTACCTCATCAAGTTCTACTTTCCTCCCACTCACTTCTTTCGAGAGAAACTCCTTCTCTAGAAAGGATCCATTCTGGCAACAAAGATCTTGCCTTCGGATCTGTGGTAGAAGGTGTACCCAATGGTTTCCTCAGGGTATCCTATGAAGATGCACTTCTCTGCTTTGGGTTCGAGCTTATCAGGCTGAAGCCTTTTGACATAAGCATCACATCCCCAAACTTTTAAGAAATGACAGCTTATGTTTCTTGCCAAACCACAGTTCATATAGTGACATCTCAACGGATTTAGACAGTGCCCTATTTAACGTGAATGCGGTTGTCTCTAATGCATAAACCCAAAACGATAGTGGCAAATTGGTAAGAGACATCATAGAACGCACCATATCTAATAAAGTATGATTACAACGTTCGGACACACCATTACGTTGTGGTGTTCCAGGTGGCGTGAGTTGTGAAACTATTCCACATTTTTTATATGAAGGCCAAATTCGTAACTCAAATATTTGCCCCTGCGATCAGATCGTAGAAACTTTATTTTCTTGTTACGATGATTCTCCACTTCACTCTGAAATTCTTTGAACTTTTCAAATGTTTCAGACTTGTGTTTCATTAAGTAGATATACCCATATCTGCTTAAATCATATGTGAAGGTCAGAAAATAATGATACCCGCTGCATGCCTCAACACTCATCGGACCGCATACATAGGTATGTATTATTTCCAATAATTCATTGGCTCACTCCATTGTTCCGGAGAACGGATATTTAGTCATCTTGCCCATGAGGCATGGTTCGCAAGTATCAAATGATTCGCAGTCAAGTGATCCCAAAAGCCCATCAGCATGGAGTTTCTTCACGCGCTTTACACCAATATGACCTAAATGGCAGTGCTACAAATATGTTGCACTATCATTATCAACTTTGAATCTTTTGGCATCAATATTATGAATATGTGTATTACTACGATCGAGATTCAATAAACCATTCACATTAGGTGTATGACCATAGAAGGTTTTATTCATGTAAACAGAACAACAATTATTCTTTGACTTAAATGAATAACCGTATTGCAACAAACATGATCAAATCATATTCATGCTCAACGCAAACACCAAATAACATTTGTTTAGATTCAACACTAGTCCCTAAGGTAAAGGGAGTGTGCGATGGTGATCGTATCAACCTTGGAATCACTTCCAACACATATCGTCACCTCGCCCTTAACTAATCTTTGTTTATTGTGCAACTCATGTTTCGAGTTACTAATCTTAGCACCTAAACCGGTATCAAATACCCAGGGGCTACTACGAACACTAGTAAAGTACACGTCAATAACATGTATATCAAATATACCTTTGTTCATTTTGCCACCCTTCTTATCCGCCAAGTATTTAGGGCAGTTCCGCTTCCAGTGTCAATTTCCTTTGTGGTAGAAGCACTCAGTTTCAAGCTTGGGTCCAGCTTTGGGTTTCTTCACGGGAGTGGCAACTTGCTTGCCATTCTTCTTGAAGTTCCCTTTCATTCCCTTGCCCCTTTTCTTGAAACTAGTGGTCTTGTTAACCATCAATACTTGATGCTCTTTCTTGATTTCTACCTTCACCGATTTCAGCATCGCGAAGAGCTCGAGAATCGTTTTCGTCATCCCCTGAATATTATAGTTCATCACGAAGTTTTAGTAGCTTCATGATAGTGACTAGAGAATTTTGTCAATCACTATCTTATCTGGAAGATTAACTCCCACTTTATTCAAGTGATTGTAGTACCCAGACATTTTGAGTACATGCTCACTGACTGAGCTATTCTCCTCCATCTTGTAGGCAAAGTACTTGTCAGAGGTCTCATACCTCTCAACACAGGCATAAGTCTAAAATACCAATTTCAACTCTTGGAACATCTCATATGTTTCATGACGTTCAAAACATCTTTGAAGCCCCTATTCTAAGCCGTAAAGCATGATGCACTAAAATATCAAGTAGTCATCATATTGAGCTTGTCAAACATTCATAACGTCTACATCTGCTCCTGCAATAGGTCTGTCACCTAGTGGTGCATCAAGGACATAATTCTTCTGTGTAGCAATGAGGATAATCCTCAGATCACAGACCCAGTCTGCATTATCGCTACCATCATATTTCAACTTAGTTTTCTCTAGGAGCATATCAAAAATAAGGGAGCTAAATCGTGAGCTATTGATCTACAACATAGATATGCAAATACTATCAGGACTAAGTTCATGATAAATTAAGTTCAATTAATCAAATTACTTAAGAACTCCCACTTAAATAGACATCCCTCAAGTCATCTAAGTGATGCGTGATCCAAATCAACTAACCCATGTCCGATCATCACGTGAGATGGGGTAGTTATCAATTTTGAACATCTATATGTTGATCATATCTACTATATGATTCATGTTCGACCTTTTGGTCTCTAGTGTTCCGAGGCCATGTCTGTACATGCTAGGCTCGTCAAGTTTAACCCAAGTATTCCGCATGTGCAAAACTGTCTTGCACCTATTGTATGTGAACGTAGAGTCTATCACACCCGATCATCATGTGGTGTCTCAACACGACGAACTGTAGCAACGGTGCATACTCAGGGAGAACACTTTTACCTTGAAATTTAGTGAAGGGGTCATCTTATAATGCTACCGCCGTACTAAGAAAAATAAGATGCATAAAAGATAAACATCACACGCAATCAAAAATATGTGACATGATATGGCCATCATCATCTCGTGCTTTTGATCTCCATCTCCAAAGCATCGTCGCGATCTCCGTTGTCACCGGCTCGACACATTGATCTCCATCATAGCATCGTGGTCGTCTCGCCAAGTATTGCTTCTACAACTATCGCTAACGCATAGTGATAAAGTAAAGCAATTACATGGCGTTTGCATTTCATACAATAAAGAGACAACCATAAGTCTCCTGCCGGTTGCCGATAACTTTCAAAACATAATCATCTCATACAATAACATTCATCACATCGTGTCTTGACCATATCACATCACAACATACCCTGCAAAAACAAGTTATACGTCCTCTACTTTGTTGTTGCAAGTTTTACGTGGCTGCTACGGGCTTCTAGCAAGAACCGTTCTTACCTACGGCAAAAACCACAACGGTGATTCGTCAAGTTTGCTATTTTAGCCTTCTTCAAGGACCGTCCGTAGTCAAATTCGATTCAATTAAAGTAGGAGAAACATACACCCACCAGCCACCTTTATGCAAAACTAGTTGCATGTATGTCGGTGGAACCGGTCTCATGTACGTGGACATGTAAGGTTGGTCTGGGCCGCTTCATTCCACAATACCGTCGAATCAAAATAAGACGTTGGTGGTAAGTGATACTTCTCCAACGTATCTATAATTTTTGATTGCTCCATGCTATATGATCTTCTGCTTTGGACATTATTGGGCTTTATTATTCACTTTTATATTATTTTGGGGACTAACCTATTAACCGGAGGCCCAGCCCAGAATTGCTGTTTTTTTGCCTATTTTAGGGTTTCGAAGAAAAGGAATATCAAATGGAGTCCAAACGGAATGAAACCTTCGGGAACGTGATTTTTGGAATGAACAAGATCCAGGAGACTTGCACCCTACGGCAAGCAACCAACAGGGAGGCCACGAGGTAGGGGGCGCGCCTACCCCCCCAGGTGCGCCCTACACCCTCGTGGGCCCCCCGTTGCTCCACCGACGTACTTCTTCCTCCTATATACACCTACGTACCCCCAAACGATCAAATACGGAGCCAAAACCCTAATTCCACCGCCGTAACTTTCTGTATCCACGAGATCCCATCTCGGGGCCTGTTCCGGAGCTCCGCCGGAAGAGGGCCGTCATCACGGAGTGCTTCTACATCATCATAGCCTCTCCGATGAAGTGTGAGTAGTTTACCTCAGACCTTCGGGTCCATAGTTAGTAGCTAGATGGCTTCTTCTCTCTCTTTGAATCTCAATACAAAGTTCTCCCCCTCTCTTGTGGAGATCTATTCGATGTAATCTTCTTTTTGCGGTGTGTTTGTTGAGACCGATGAATTGTGGGTTTATGATCAAGTCTATTTATGAATAATATTTGAATCTTCTCTGAATTCTTTTATGTATGATTGGTTATCTTTGCATGTCTCTTCGAATTATCCGTTTGGTTTGGCCAACTAGATTGGTAGTTCTTGCCATGGGAGAAGTGCTTAGCTTTGGGTTCAATCTTGCGGTGTCCTTTCCCAATGACAGTAGGGGCAGCAAGGCACGTATTGTATTGTTGCCATCGAGGATAACAAGATGGGGTTTTTATCATATTGCATGAATTTATCCCTCTACACCATGTCATCTTGCTTAAAGCGTTACTCTGTTCTCTTGAACTTAATACTCTAGATGCATGCTGGATAGCGATCGATGTGTGGAGTAATAGTAGTAGATGCGGGCAGGAGTCGGTCTACTTGTCTCGGACGTGATGCGTATATACATGATCATACCTAGATATTCTCATAACTATGCTCAATTCTGTCAATTGCTCAACAGTAATTTGTTCACCCACCGTAAAATACTTATGCTCTTGAGAGAAGCCATTAGTGAAACCTATGGCCCCCGGGTCTATCTTCATCATATTAATCTTCCAGCACTTAGTTATTTTCTTTGCTTTTATTTTACTTTGCATCTTTATCATAAAAATACCAAAAATATTATCTTATCATATCTATCAGATCTCACTCTCGTAAGTGACCGTGTAGGGATTGACAGCCCCTTATCGCATTGGTTGCGAGGATTTATTTGTTTTGTGTAGGTGCGAGGGACTCGCGCGTAGCCTCCTACTGGATTGATACCTTGGTTCTCAAAAACTGAGGGAAATACTTACGCTACTTTGCTGCACCACCCTTTCCTCTTCAAGGGAAAACCAACGCAAGTGCTCAAGAGGTAGCAAGAAGGATTTCTGGCGTCGTTGCTGGGGAGGTCTACGCAAAAGTCAACATACCAAGTACCCATCACAACCCTTATCTCCCGCATTACATTATTTGCCATTTGCCTCTCATTTTCCTCTCCCCCCACTTCACCCTTGCCGTTTTATTCGCCCTCTCTCTCTCTATCCTCCCTCTCTTTCTCTATTTGCCTCTTTTTTGCCCGTTCCTCGTTTGCTTGTGTGTTGGATTGCTTGCTTGTCACGATGGCTCAATATAACACTAAATTGTGTGACTTTACCAATACCAACAACAATGATTTTATTAGCACTCTGATTGCTCCTCTTACCGATGCTGAATCTTGTGAAATTAATGTTGCCTTGCTGAATCTTGTCATGAAAGATCCGTTTTCTGGCCTTCCTAGTGAAGATGTCGCTACCCATCTAAATAGCTTCGTTGATTTGTGTGATATGCAAAAGAAGAAAGGTGTTGATAATGATATTGTTAAATTGAAGCTATTTCCTTTTTCGCTTAGAGATCATGCTAAAGCTTGGTTTTCGTCTTTGCCTAAAAATAGTATTGATTCTTGGAATAAGTGCAAAGATGCTTTTATCTCTAATTATTTTCCTTCTGCTAAGATCGTCTCTCTTAGAAACGATATTATGAATTTTAAGCAACTTGATCATGAACATGTTGCACACGCTTGGGAGAGAATGAAATTAATGATACGTAATTACCCTACGCATGGTTTGAATTTGTGGATGATTATACAAAAATTTTATGCCGGATTGAATTTCGCTTCTAGAAATCTTTTAGATTCGGCCGCGGGAGGCACTTTTATGGAAATCACTTTAGGAGAAGCTACTAAAATCCTAGATAATATTATGGTTAATTATTCTCAATGGCACACTGAAAGATCTACTAATAAAAAAGTGCATGCGATAGAAGAAATTAATGTTTTGAGTGGAAAGTTGGATGAACTTATGAAATTATTTGCTACTAAGAGTGTTTCTTCTGATCCTAATGATATGCCTTTTTCTACTTTGATTGAGAATAATAATGAATCTATGGATGTGAATTTTGTTGGTAGGAATAATTTTGGTAACAACGCGTATAGAGGAAACTTTAATCCTAGGCCTTATCCTAGTAATTCCTCTAATAATTATGGTAATTCCTACAACAAATCTTATGGAAATTATAATAAGATGCCCTCTGATTTTGAATCCAATATTAAAGAATATATTACTTCGCAAAAGAATTTCAATGCTTTGATTGAAGAAAAATTGCTTAAGATTGATGAGTTGGCTAGGAACGTTGATAGAATTTCTCTTGATGTTGATTCTTTGAAACTTAGATCTATTCCTCCTAAGCATGATATCAATGAGTCTCTCAAAGCCATGAGAATTTCAATTTATGAGTGCAAAGAAAGAACCACTAGGATACGTGCTAAGAAAGATTTCTTTATAAGAGCGTATTCTTCTAGTTTCCATGATAATAAAGATGAAGATCTAAAAGTTATTGATGTGTCCCCTATTAAATATTTGTTTTGCAATATGAATCTTGATAATGATGGGACTGAATATGATCCACCTTTACCTAGAAGGCGTTCCAAAAATTCAGAGTTTTTAGATTTTGATGCTAAAATTGATAAAAGTGGGATTAAAGAGATCAAAACTCTAGATGTTAATGAACCTACTATCTTGGATTTCAAGGAATTTAATTATGATAATTGCTCTTTGATAGATTGTATTTCCTTGTTGCAATCCGTGCTAAATTCTCCTCATGCTTATAGTCAAAATAAAGCTTTTACCAAACATATCGTTGATGCTTTGATGCAATCTTATGAAGAAAAACTTGAGTTGGAAGTTTCTATCCCAAGAAAACTTTATGATGAGTGGGAACCAACTATTAAAATTAAAATTAAAGATCATGAATGCCATGCTTTATGTGATTTGGGTGCTAGTGTTTCCACGATTCCAAAGACTTTGTGTGATTTGTTAGGTTTCCGTGATTTTGATGATTGCTCTTTAAACTTGCACCTTGCGGATTCCACTATTAAGAAACCTATGGGAAGAATTAATGATGTACTTATTGTTGCAAATAGGAACTATGTGCCCGTAGATTTTATTGTTCTTGACATAGATTGCAATCCTTCATGTCCTATTATTCTTGGTAGACCTTTCCTTAGAACGATTGGTGCAATTATTGATATGAAGGAAGGAAATATTAGATTCCAATTTCCGTTAAGGAAATGCATGGAAAACGTTCCTAGAAATAAAATTAAATTACCTTATGAATCTATTATGAGAGCCACTTATGGATTGCCTACCAAAGATGGCAATACCTAGATCTATCCTTGCCTTTTATGCCTAGCTAGGGGCGTTAAACGATAGCGCTTGTTGGGAGGCAACCCAATTTTATTTTTATTCCTTTATTTTTTTCTCATGTTTAGTAATAAATAATTTATCTAGACTCTGTTTTGGTTGTGTTTTTTGTGTTTAATTAGTGTTTGTGCCAAGTAGAACCGTTGGGAAGACTTGGGGAAAGTCTTGTTAATCTTGCTGTAAAAAACAGAAACTTTAGCGCTCACGAGAACTGCTGCCATTTTTATTTGGAAAGTGATATTTAGTTAATTATTTTTGAATATTATTAATAGATAAATTCCTCACGTCCAGAGATTTATTTTAGAATTTTTGGGGTTCCAGATCTTGCGTTAGCTACAGATTACTACAGACTGTTCTGTTTTGACAGATTCTGTTTTTCGTGTGTTGTTTGCTTATTTTGATGAATCTATGGCTAGTAAAATAGTTTATAAACCATAGAGAAGTTGTAATACAGTAGGTTTAACACCAATATAAATAAATAATGAGTTCATTACAGTACCTTGAAGTGGTCTTTTGTTTTCTTTCGCTAATGGAGCTCACGAGATTTTCTACTTTAAGTTTTTGTGTTGTGAAGTTTTCAAGTTTTGGGTAAGGATTTGATGGATTATGGAACAAGGAGTGGAAAGAGCCTAAGCTTGGGGATGCCCATGGCACCCCCAAGTTAATCTAAGGACACCTAAAAGCCAAAGCTTGGGGATGCCCCGGAAGGCATCCCCTCTTTCGTCTACTTCTATCGGTAACTTTACTTGGAGCTATATTTTTATTTACCACATGATATGTGTTTTGCTTGGAGTGTCTTGTATTATTTTAGTCTTTATTTTCTAGTTTTCCACAATCATCTTTTCTGTACACACCTTTTGAGAGAGACACACATGATTCGGAAATTATTATAATACTCTATGTGCTTCACTTATATCTTTTGAGTTATATAGTTTTGCTCTAGTACTTCACTTATATCTTTTTGAGCACGGTGGTGGATTTGTTTTATAGAAACTATTGATCTCTCATGCTTCACTTAGATTATTTTGAGAGTCTTAAATAGCACGGTAATTTGCTTAAATAATCCTATATGCTAGGTATACAAGATTAATAATAAAATTCTCTTATGAGTGTGTTGAATACTATGAGAAGTTTGATACCTGATAATTGTTTTGAGATATGGAGATGGTGACATTAAAGTTGTGCTAGTTGAGTAGCTGTGAATTTGAGAAATACTTGTGTTAAAGTTTGTGATTCCCGTAGCATGCACGTATGGTGAACCGTTATGTGATGAAGTCGGAGCATGATTTATTTATTGATTGTCTTCCTTATGAGTGGCAGCCGGGGATGAGCGATGGTCTTTTCCTAACAATCTATCCCCCTAGGAGCATGCGCGTAATACTTTGTTTTGATAACTTGTAGATTTTTTCAATAAGTACATGAGTTCTTTATGACTAATGTTGAGTCCATGGATCATACGCACTCTCACCCTTCCACCATTGCTAGCCACTCTAATACCGTGCACCTTTCGCCGGTATCATACACCCACCGTATACCTTCCTCAAAACAGCCACCATACCTACCTAACATGGCATTTCCATAGCCATTCCGAGATATATTGCCATGCAACTTACCACCGTTCCGTTTATTATGACACACTTCGTCATTGTCATATTGCTTTGCATGATCATGTAGTTGACATTGTATTTGTGGCAAAGCCACCGTTCATAATTCTTTCATACATGTCACTCATGAGTCATTGCATATCCTGATACACCACCGGAGGCATTCATATAGAGTCATATCTTGTTCTAAGTATCGAGTTGTAATTCTTGAGTTGTAAGAAAATAAAAGTGTGATGATCATCATTATTAGAGCATTGTCCCAGTGAGGAAAGGATGATGGAGACTATGATTCCCCCACAAGTCGGGATGAGACTCCGGACGAAAAATATATATAAAAAAGAGGCCATAAAAAGAGAAAATGCCCAAAAAAATGAGAGAAAAATAGAGAAGGGACAATGCTACTATGCTTTTACCACACTTGTGCTTCAAAGTAGCACCATGATCTTTATAATAGAGAGTCTCCTATGTTATCACTTTCATATACTAGTGGGAATTTTTCATTATAGAACTTGGCTTGCATATTCCAATGATGGGCTTCCTCAAATTGCCCTAGGTCTTCGTGAGCAAGCAAGTTGGATGCACACCCACTTAGTTCCTTTTGCTGAGCTTTCATATACTTATAGCTCTAGTGCATCCGTTGCATGGCAATCCCTACTCACTCACATTGATATCTATTGATGGGCATCTCCATAGCCCGTTGATACGCCTAGTTGATGTCAGACTATCTTCTCCCTTTTTGTCTTATCCACAACCACCATTCTATTCCACCTATAGTGCTATGTCCATGGCTCACACTCATGTATTGCGTGAAGATTGAAAAAGTTTGAGAACACCAAAAGTATGAAACAATTGCTTGGCTTGTCGTCGGGGTTGTGCATGATTTAAATACTTTGTGTGGTGAAGATAGAGCATAGCCAGACTATATGATTTTGTAGGGATAACTTTCTTTGGCCATGTTATTTTGAAGAGACATAATTTCTTAGTTAGTATGCTTGAAGTATTATTATTATTATTATTATTATTATTATTATTATTATTATTGTGTCAATATTAAACTTTTGTCTTGAATCTTTCGGATATGAATATTCATGCCACAATTAAGAAGAATTACATTGAAAATATACCAAGTAGCATTCCACATCAAAAATTCTGTTTTTATCATTTACCTACTCGAGGACGAGCAGGAATTAAGCTTGGGATGCTTGATACGTCTCCAACGTATCTATGATTTTTGATTGCTCCATGCTATATTATCTTCTGCTTTGGACATTATTGGGCTTTATTATTCACTTTTATATTATTTTTGGGACTAACCTATTAACCAGAGGCCCAGCCTAGAATTGTTGTTTTTTTTGCCTATTTTAGGGTTTCAAAGAAAAGGAATATCAAATGGAGTCCAAACGGAATGAAACCTTCGGGAACGTGATTTTTGGAATGAACAAGATCCAGGAGACATGCACCCTACGTCAAGCAACCAACAGGGAGGCCATGAGGTAGGGGGCGCGCCTACCTGAAGGAAATATGCCCTAGAGGCAATAATAAAGTTATTATTTATTTCCTTATATCATGATAAATGTTTATTATTCATGCTGGAATTGTATTAACCGGAAACATAATACATGTGTGAATACATAGACAAACAGAGTGTCACTAGTATGCCTCTACTTGACTAGCTCCTTAATCAAAGATGGTTATGTTTCCTAACCATGAACAAAGAGTTGTTATTTGATTAACGAGGTCACATCATTAGTTGAATGATCTGATTGACATGACCCATTCCATTAGCTTAGCACCCGATCGTTTAGTATGTTGCTATTGCTTTCTTCATGACTTATACATGTTCCTATAACTATGAGATTATGCAACTCCCGTTTACCGGAGGAACACTTTGGGTGCTACCAAACGTCACAACGTAACTGGGTGATTATAAAGGAGCATTACAGGTGTCTCCAAAGGTAGATGTTGGGTTGGCGTATTTCGAGATTAGGATTTGTCACTCCGATTGTCGGAGAGGTATCTCTGGGCCCTCTCGGTAATGCACATCACATAAGCCTTGCAAGCATTGCAACTAAGATGTTAGTTGTGAGATGATGTATTACGGAACGAGTAAAGAGACTTGCCGGTAACGAGGTTGAACTAGGTATTGGATACCGACGATCGAATCTCGGGCAAGTAACATACCGATGACAAAGGGAACAACGTATGTTGTTATGCGGTCTGACCGATAAAGATCTTCGTAGAATATGTAGGATCCAATATGGGCATCCAGGTCCCGCTATTGGTTATTGACCGGAGACGTGTCTCGGTCATGTCTACATTGTTCTCGAACCGTAGGGTCCGCACGCTTAACTACGATGACAATTATTATGAGTTTATGCATTTTGATGTACCGAAGGTTGTTCGGAGTCCCGTATGTGATCACGAATATGACGAAGGAGTCTCGAAATGGTCGAGACATAAAGATTGATATATTGGAAGCCTATTTGGATATCGGAAGTGTTCCGGGTGAAATCGGGATTTTACCGGAGTACCGGGAGGTTACCGGAACCCCCCGGGAGCCATATGGGCCTTAATGGGCTTTAGTGGAAAGGGGAAAGGGGCAGGCCAAGGTGGCCGCGTGCCTTCCCCCTCCCATAGTCCTATTAGGACTAGGAGATGTGGCCGGCCCCCCTCTCTCTCTCTTTCCCCCTCGGGGAATCCTAGTCCAACTAGGATTGGGGGGGGGAGTCCTACTCCCGGTAGGAGTAGGACTCCTCCTGCGCCCTCCTCCTGGCCGGCGGCCCCCTCCCCCTTGGCTCCTTTATATACAGAGGCAGGGGGCACCTCTAGACACACAAGTTGATCCTTGAGATCGTTCCTTAGCCATGTGCGGTGCCCCCCTCCACCATATTCCACCTCGATCATATTGTAGCGGTGCTTAGGCGAAGCCCTGCGACGGTAGAACATCAAGATCGTCACCACGCCGTCGTGCTGACGGAACTCCTCCCTGACGCTTTGCTGGATCGGAGCCCGGGATTGTCATCGAGCTGTACATGTGCTAAGAACTCGGAGGTGCCGGAGTAACGGTGCTTGGATCGGTTCGGATCGGGAAGACGTACGACTACTTCCTCTACGTTGTGTCATCGCTTCCGCAGTCGGTCTGCGTGGGTACGTAGACAACACTCTCCCCTCTCGTTGCTAATGCATCACCATGATCTTGCGTGTGCGTTAGGAATTTTTTTGAAATTACTACGTTCCCCAACAGTGGTATCAGAGCCTAGGTTTTATGGTTTGATGTTATTTGCACGAGTAGAACACAAGTGAGTTGTGGGCGATATAAGTCATACTGCCTACCAGGATGTCATACTTTGGTTCAGCGGTATTGTTGGACGAGACGACCTGGAACAACATTACGCGTACGCTTACGCGAGACCGGTTCCCCCGACGTGCTTTGCACACAGGTGGCTTGCGGGCGACTGTCTCTCCAACTTTAGTTGAACCAAGTGTGGCTACGCCCGGTCCTTGCGAAGGTTAAAACGGAGTCTATTTGACAAACTATCGTTGTGGTTTTGATGTTAGGTGAGATTGGTTCTTGCTTAAGCCCGTAGCAGCCACGTAAAACTTGCAACAACAAAGTAGAAGACGTCTAACTTGTTTTTGCAGGGCATGTTGTGATGTGATATGGTCAAGGCATGATGCTAAATTTTATTGTATGAGATGATCATGTTTTGTAACCGAGTTATCGGCAACTGGCAGGAGCCATATGGTTGTCGCTTTATTGTACGCAATGCAATCGCGATGTAATGCTTTACTTTATTACTAAGCGGTAGTGATAGTCGTGGAAGCATAAGATTGGCGAGACGACAACGATGCCACGATGAAGATCAAGGTGTCGCGCCGGTGACGATGGTGATCACGACAGTGCTTCAGAGATGGAGATCACAAGCACAAGATGATGATGGCCATATCATATCACTTATATTGATTGCATGTGATGTTTATCTTTTTATGCATCTTATCTTGCTTTGATTGACGGTAGCATTATAAGATGATCTCTCACTAAATTATCAAGAAGTGTTCTCCCTGAGTATGCACCGTTGCGAAAGTTCTTCGTGCTGAGACACCACGTGATGATCGGGTGTGATAGGCTCTACGTTCAAATACAACGGGTGCAAAACAGTTGCACACGCGGAATACTCAGGTTATACTTGACGAGCCAAGCATATACAGATATGCCCTCGGAACACGGAGACCGAAAGGTCGAGCGTGAATCATATAGTAGATATGATCAACATAATGATGTTCACCGATGAAACTACTCCATCTCACGTGATGATCGGACATGGTTTAGTTGATTTGGATCACGTAATCACTTAGAGGATTAGAGGGATGTCTATATAAGTGGGAGTTCTTAAGTAATATGATTAACTGAACTTAAATTTATCATGAACTTAGTACCTGATAGTATCTTGCTTGTTTATGTTGATTGTAGATAGATGGGTCGTGTTGTTGTTCCGTTGAATTTTAATGCGTTCCTTGAGAAAGCAAAGTTGAAAGATGATGGTAGCAATTACACGGACCGGGTCCGTAACTTGAGGATTATCCTCATTGCTGCACAGAAGAATTACGTCCTGGAAGCACCGCTGGGTGCCAGGCCTGCTGCTGGAGCAACACCAGATGTTATGAATGTCTGGCAGAGCAAAGCTGATGACTACTCGATAGTTCAGTGTGCCATGCTTTACGGCTTAGAATCGGGACTTCAATGATGTTTTGAACGTCATGGAGCATATGAGATGTTTCAGGAGTTGAAGTTAATATTTCAAGCAAATGCCCGGATTGAGAGATATGAAGTCTCCAATAAGTTCTATAGCTGCAAGATGGAGGAGAACAGTTCTGTCAGTGAGCATATACTCAAAATGTCTGGGTATAATAATCACTTGATTCAGATGGGAGTTAATCTTCCAGATGATTGCGTCATTGACAGAATTCTCCAATCACTGCCACCAAGCTACAAGAGCTTCGTGATGAACTATAATATGCAAGGGATGAACAAGACTATTCCCGAGCTCTTCGCAATGCTGAAAGCTGCGGAGGTAGAAATCAAGAAGGAGCATCAAGTGTTGATGGTCAACAAGACCACTAGTTTCAAGAAAAAGGGCAAAGGGAAGAAGAAGGGGAACTTCAAGAAGAACGGCAAGCAAGTTGCTGCTCAAGAGAAGAAACCCAAGTCTGGACCTAAGCCTGAAACTGAGTGCTTCTACTGCAAGAAGACTGGTCACTGGAAGCGGAACTGCCCCAAGTATTTGGCGGATAAGAAGGATGGCAAGGTGAACAAAGGTATATGTGATATACATGTTATTGATGTGTACCTTACTAATGCTCGCAGTAGCACCTGGGTATTTGATACTGGTTCTGTTGCTAATATTTGCAACTCGAAACAGGGGCTACAGATTAAGCGAAGATTGGCTAAGGACGAGGTGACGATGCGCGTAGGAAACGGTTCCAAAGTCGATGTGATCGCGGTCGGCACGCTACCTCTACATCTACCTTCGGGATTAATATTAGACCTAAATAATTGTTATTTGGTGCCAGCGTTGAGCATGAACATTATATCTGGATCTTGTTTAATGCGAGACGGTTATTCATTTAAATTAGAGAATAATGGTTGTTCTATTTATATGAGTAATATCTTTTATGGTCACGCACCCTTGAAGAGTGGTCTATTCTTATTGAATCTCGAGAGTAGTGATACACATATTCATAATGTTGAAGCCAAAAGATGTAGAGTTGATAATGATCGTGCAACTTATTTGGGGCACTGCCGTTTAGGTCATATCGGTATAAAGCGCATGAAGAAACTCCATACTAATGGGCTTTTGGAACCACTTGATTATGAATCGCTTGGTACTTGCAAACCGTGCCTCATGGGCAAGATGACTAAAACACCGTTCTCCGGTACTATGGAGAGAGCAACAGATTTGTTTGAAATCATACATACAGATGTATGTGGTCCGATGAATATTGAGGCTCGTGGCGGATATCGTTATTTTCTCACCTTCACAGATAATTTAAGCAGATATGGGTATATCTACTTAATGAAACATAAGTCTGAGACATTTGAAAAGTTCAAAGAATTTCAGAGTGAAGTGGAAAATCATCGTAACAAGAACATAAAGTTTCTACGATCTGATCGTGGAGGAGAATATTTGAGTTACGAGTTTGGTGTACATTTGAAAAATTGTGGAATAGTTTCGCAACTCACGCCACCCGGAACACCACAGCGTAATGGTGTGTCCGAACGTCGTAATCGTACTTTACTAGATATGGTGCGATCTATGATGTCTCTTACTGATTTACCGCTATCGTTTTGGGGATACGCTCTAGAGACGGCCGCATTCACGCTAAATAGGGCACCATCAAAATCCGTGGAGACGACGCCTTATGAACTGTGGTTTGGCAAGAAACCAAAGTTGTCGTTTCTGAAAGTTTGAGGCTGCGATGCTTATGTGAAAAAGCTTCAACCTGATAAGCTCGAACCCAAATCGGAGAAATGTGTCTTCATAGGATATCCAAAGGAAACTATTGGATACACCTTCTATCACAGATCCGAAGGCAAGACTTTTGTTGCTAAATTCGGAAACTTTCTAGAGAAGGAGTTTTCTCTCGAAAGAAGTGAGTGGGAGGAAAGTAGAACTTGACGAGGTAACTGTAACTACTCCCTTATTGGAAAGTAGTACATCACAGAAAACTGTTTCTGTGACACCTACACCAATAAGTGAGGAAGCTAATGATGATGATCATGAAACTTTAGATCAAGATACTACTGAACCTCGTAGATCAACCAGAGTAAGATCCGCACCAGAGTGGTACGGTAATCCTGTTCTAGAAGTCATGCTACTAGATCATGATGAACCTACGAACTATGAAGAAGCGATGGTGAGCCCAGATTCCGCAAAATGGCTTGAAGCCATGAAATCTGAGATGGGATCCATGTATGAGAACAAAGTATGGACTTTGGTTGACTTGCCCGATGATCGGCAAGCAATTGAGAATAAATGGATCTTCAAGAAGAAGACTGACGCTGATGGTAATGTTACTGTCTACAAAGCTCGACTTGTCACAAAAGGTTTTCGACAAGTTCAAGGGGTTGACTACGATGAGACCTTCTCACCCGTAGCGATGCTTAAGTCTGTCAGAATCATGTTAGCAATTGATGATTATGAAATTTGGCAGATGGATGTCAAAACTGCATTCCTGAATGGATTTCTGGAAGAAGAGTTGTATATGATGCAACCGGAAGGTTTTGTTGATCCAAAGGGAGCTAACAAAGTGTGCAAGCTCCAGCGATCCATTTATGGACTGATGCAAGCCTCTCGGAGTTGGAATAAATGCTTTGATAGTGTGATCAAAGCATTTGGGTTCATACAGACTTTCGGAGAAGCCTGTATTTACAAGAAAGTGAGTGGGAGCTCTGTAGCATTTCTGATATTATATGTGGATGACATATTACTGATTGGAAATGATATAGAATTTCTGGATAGCATAAAGGGATACTTTAATAAGAGTTTTTCAATGAAAGACCTCGGTGAAGCTCCTTACATATTAGGCATAAAGATCTATAGAGATAGATCAAGACACTTAATTGGACTTCCACAAGCACATACCTTGACAAGATTTTGAAGAAGTTCAAAATGTATCAAGCAAAGAAAGGGTTCTTGCCTGTGTTACAAGGTGTGAGATTGAGTAAGACTCAAAGCCCGACCACTGCAGAAGATAGAGAGAAAATGAAAGATGTTCCCTATGCTTCAGCCATAGGCTCTATCATGTATGCAATGCTGTGTACCAGACCTGATGTGTGCCTTGCTATAAGTTTAGCAGGGAGGTACCAAAGTAATCCAGGAGTGGATCACTGGACAGCGGTCAAGAACATCCTGAAATACCTGAGAAGGACTAAGGATATGTTTCTCGTATATGGAGGTGACAAAGAGCTCACCGTAAAAGGTTACGTTGATGCAAGCTTTGACACTGATCCGGACGATTCTAAATCGCAAACCGGATACGTGTTTACATTAAACGGTGGAGCTGTCAGTTGGTGCAGTTCTAAACCAAGCGTCGTAGCGGGATCTACATGTGAAGCGGAGTACATAGCTGCTTCAGAAGCAGCAAACGACGGAGTCTGGATGAAGGAGTTCATATCCGATCTAGGTGTCATACCTAGTGCATCGGGTCCAATGAAAATCTTTTGTGACAATACTGGTGCAATTGCCTTGGCAAAGGAATCCAGATTTCACAAAAGGACCAAGCACATCAAGAGACGCTTCAATTCCATCCGGGATCTAGTCCAGGTGGGAGACATAGAGATTTGCAAGATACATACGGATCTGAATGTTGCAGACCCGTTGACTAAGCCTCTTCCACGAGCAAAACATGATCAGCACCAAGACTCCATGGGTGTTAGAATCATCACAGTGTAATCTAGATTATTGACTCTAGTGCAAGTGGGAGACTGAAAGAAATATGCCCTAGAGGCAATAATAAAGTTATTATTTATTTCCTTATATCATGATAAATGTTTATTATTCATGCTGGAATTGTATTAACCGGAAACATAATACATGTGTGAATACATAGACAAACAGAGTGTCACTAGTATGCCTCTACTTGACTAGCTCCTTAATCAAAGATGGTTATGTTTCCTAACCATGAACAAAGAGTTTTTATTTGATTAACGAGGTCACATCATTAGTTGAATGATCTGATTGACATGACCCATTCCATTAGCTTAGCACCCGATCGTTTAGTATGTTGCTATTGCTTTCTTCATGACTTATACATGTTCCTATGACTATGAGATTATGCAACTCCCGTTTACCGGAGGAACACTTTGCGTGCCACCAAACGTCACAATGTAACTGGGTGATTATAAAGGTGCTCTACAGGTGTCTCCGAAGGTACTTGTTGGGTTGGCGTATTTCGAGATTAGGATTTGTCACTCCGATTGTCGGAGAGGTATCTCTGGGCCCTCTCGGTAATGCACATCACATAAGCCTTGCAAGCATTGCAACTAATGAGTTAGTTGCAGGATGATGTATTACAGAATGAGTAAAGAGACTTGCCGGTAATGAGATTGAACTAGGTATTGAGATACCGACGATCAAATCTCGGGCAAGTAACATACCGATGACAAAGGGAACAACGTATGTTGTTATGCGGTCTGACCGATAAAAGATCTTCGTAGAATATGTGGGAACCAATATGGGCATCCAGGTCCCGCTATTGGTTATTGACCGGAGACGTGTCTCGGTCATGTCTACATTGTTCTCGAACCGTAGGGTCCGCATGCTTAACGTTACGATGACAGTTATTATGAGTTTATGCATTTTGATGTACCGAAGGTTGTTCGGAGTCCCGTATGTGATCACGGACATGACGAGGAGTCTCGAAATGGTCGAGACATAAAGATTGATATATTGGAAGCCTATATTTGGATATCAAAAGTGTTCCGGGTGAAATCGGGATTTTACCGGAGTACCGGGAGGTTACCGGAACCCCCCGGGAGCCATATGGGCCTTAGTGGGCTTTAGTGGAAAGGAGAAGGGGGCAGCCCAAGGTGGGCTGCGCGCCTCCCCCCTCCCCTAGTCCTATTAGGACTAGGATAGGTGGCCGGCCCCCTCTCTCTCTCTTTCCCCCTCGGGGAATCCTAGTCCAACTAGGATTGGGGGGGGGTCCTACTCCCAGTAGGAGTAGGACTCCTCCTGCGCCCTCCTCCTGGCCGGCGGCCCCCTCCCCCTTGGCTCCTTTATATACGGAGGCAGGGGGCACCCCTAGACACACAAGTTGATCCTTGAGATCGTTCCTTAGCCGTGTGCGGTGCCCCCTTCCACCATATTCCACCTCGATCATATTGTAGCAGTGCTTAGGCGAAGCCCTGCGACGGTAGTACATCAAGATCGTCACCACGCCCTCGTGCTGACGGAACTCTTCCCCGACGCTTTGCTGGATCGGAGCCCGGGGATCGTCATCGAGCTGTACGTGTGCTAAGAACTCGGAGGTGCTGGAGTAACGGTGCTTGGATCGGTCGGATCGGGAAGACGTACGACTACTTCCTCTACGTTGTGTGATCGCTTCCGCAGTCGGTCTGCGTGGGTACGTAGACAACACTCTCCCCTCTCGTTGTTGTGCATCACCATGATCTTGCGTGTGCGTAGGAAATTTTTTGAAATTACTACGTTCCCCAACACTACCCCCCCCAGGTGCGCCCTCCACCCTCGTGGGCACCCCGTTGCTCCACCGACGTACTTCTTCCTCCTATATATACCTACGTACGCCCAAACGATCAAATACGGAGCCAAAACCCTAATTCCACCGCCGTAACTTTCTGTATCCACGAGATCCCATCTTGGGGTCTGTTCCGGAGCTCCACCGGAGGGGGCATCGATCACGGAGAGCTTCTACACCAACACCATAGCCTCTCCGATGATGTGTGAGTAGTTTACCTCAGCCTTCGGGTCCATAGTTATTAGCTAGATGGCTTCTTCTCTCCTTTTGGATCTCAATACAAAGTTCTCCCCCTCTCTTGTGGAGATCTATTCGATGTAATCTTCTTTTGCGGTGTGTTTGTTGAGACCGATGAATTGTGGGTTTATGATCAAGTGTATCTATGAACAATATTTGAATCTTCTCTGAATTCTTTTATGTATGATTGGTTATCTTTGCAAGTCTCTTCGAATTATCAGTTTGGTTTGGCCTACTAGATTGATCTTTCTTGCAATGGGGGAAGTGCTTAGCTTTGGGTTCAATCTTGCGGTGTCCTTTCCCAGTGACAGTAGGGGCAGCAAGGCGCGTATTGTATTGTTGCCATCGAGGATAACAAGATGGGGTTTTTATCATATTGCATGAATTTATCCCTCTACATCATGTCATCTTGCTTAAAGTGTTACTCTGTTCTGTTGAACTTAATACTCTAGGTGCATTCTGGATAGCGGTCGATGTGTGGAGTAATAGTAGTAGATGCAGGTAGGAGTCGGTCTACTTGTCACGGACGTGATGCCTATATACATGATCATACCTAGATATTCTCATAACTATGCTCAATTTTGTCAATTGCTCAACAGTAATTTGTTCACCCACTGTACAATACTTATGCTCTTGAGAGAAGCCACTAGTGAAACCTATGGCCCCTGGGTCTATCTTCATCATATTAATCTTCCAGCACTTAGTTATTTTCTTTGCTTTTTTACTTTGCTTTTATTTTACTTTGCATCTTTATCATAAAATACCAAAAATATTATCTTATCATATCTATCAGATCTCACTCTCGTAAGTGACCGTGTTGGGATTGACAACCCCTTATCGCGTTGGTTGTGAGGATTTATTTGTTTTGTGTAGGTGCAAGGGACTCGCCGTAGCCTCCTACTGGATTGATACCTTGGTTCTCAAAAACTGAGGGAAATACTTACGCTACTTTGCTGCACCACCCTTTCCTCTTCAAGGGAAAACCAACGCAAGTGCTCAAGAGGTAGCAGTAAGCAATATGACTATCACCACCCACAACTCTTTGTGTTCCACTCATGGATATCATCTACGCATAGACCTGGCTCTTGATGCCACTGTTGGGAATCGTTGCATGGAAAACAAAAAATTTCTACGCACACGCAATGATCTATCCATGGAGATGCATAGAAACGAGGGGGAGAGTGTGTCTACGTACCCTCGTAGATCGTAAGCGGAAGCGTTTCACAACGCGGTTGATGTAGTCGAACTTCTTCGCGCTTCAACCGATCAAGTTCCGAACGCACGACACCTTCGTGTTCTGCACACGATCAGCTTGGTGACTGCTGCCTCTTGAGCACTGCGTTGGTTTTCCCTTGAAGATGAAAGGGTGATGCAGTAAAGTAGCGTAAGTATTTCCCTCGGTTTTTGAGAACCAAGGTATCAAGCCAGTAGGAGATCACGCTCGAGTCCCACGCACCTACACTAGTAGAAAAAGGGTCATTTGTCCCGTTTCGTAAGGGCCTTTTGTCCCGGTTTGGGAACCGGGACTAAAAGGTCGTTACTAATGCCATTGGCCTTTAGTCCCGGTTCTTACACGAACCGGGACAGATGGGCCTCCACGTTGCCGGTGCGGCGAGCCCAGGCAGGAGGCCCTTTGGTCCCGGTTGGTGGCACCAACCGGGACCAATAGGCATCCACGCGTCAGCTGTTCAGGGGCTAGGGTTTTTGTTTTTTTCTGAAGGGGGGATTTGGGGGTTTTGTATGGTTAATTAAGGTGTTTCATATATTGTGTTAGGTAGCTAATTAATTAATAGAGAGAAGTGTCCTCTCTTATCTCCATGCTTGGTCGATGCTACGTACTATATGTATAGAGAGCACTCGACACGCTAGCTAGTAAGCAAAAATGAAGGAAACAGAAGATCGTCATGAACATATGCATACAGAGAGAAGTGATATCGACCTCTCCTTCTCCGAGATATTGGTCGAAAAACAAGTTTTCGTATGCCTATCCGACGCTATTGGCTACATATATACAATATAAGATCTCTTACAATATAATCCCCTAATTATATATGAACACAGGGTCCACATAGTATTCTCCGTCTTTATCGATCACGTGGTCAAGAAAGAATGCCGCCAATTCCTCTTGAATTCCTCGCATGTGATCTGGTGCTAGGAGTTCATCCCGCATCCGAAACATCTAATTTGAAGAAGGTGGTCAATACATATATATGAATGAATGAAACTCAACACAAAATATGGTAAATAAAGTTAAATTCTGAATATTATTGCTTACACACTTCATATTGTTTTTTAGTGTAGCCCCGCTCACAGGTCGTGTGGCGGATGGACTCGCAAACGTAGTATCCATAGTAATTATTCCCGGCTTCCTGCCACAACCACTTTACAAGAAATAGAGGTCAATCAAACTGATAAGCAAGCATGCTAAAATGGTATTGATGAAACTAGCACTTGAATCACTAGGAGATGCGTGGAACATGCTAGTAGTACTTACTTTCGGGTGTTTAAATTCCAGCTTCTTCGGCAGTCCCGGAGCTTTTGAGGTGAATTTTTTCCAAACCCTGCCAGACAAAGAAAACAATTACTTGATACCAGGAAGTGAACAAAGTTTCCGATATGGTGCGATAATCATCGATTTAACTTACTTCTCGAGAATTTCAGTCATGTCCGCATACTCCTTGGGATATTTTCGTCTCGAGTCTAAGACGGTTACTAGTCCCTGCTCGAGCTTAATCTCTAGGAGAATATAGTGGAACCTGCGCACGCATGCATAACTCATCAATTACATTACTATAACCTCGACTAATAAGGGAAACCGAACATGCACAAGAAAGTAACACTCACTTGAAGTTGTAAGGAAAGAGTATTATAGCTTTGTTTTGATTTAATACCAACTATCGTAGCAAGTTGGCCTTGGTTTCTTTTTTCTTAAATTCAACCGAAAATGCATCTATGATATTTGGGTTAATGAACCCAATATCACCGATTTGTTTTTTCTTCAATTCGGCGATCTTCAATCTGCATAATATAGTGAGGATAATTATAAATACATGCAATGAAAGAGCTGACCTATATATAGAGACTTAATGACAGAAGTAGTACTTACAGACAGTAGCAAGTGACCGTTAATTTATCGAGGGCCCTCTAATTGAAAAACTGGAAGAACTCCTCAAATGGAACATTTAACAGATCAGTTCCAACGAGGTCATGCTCCTCTTTAACTCTCAGCGTCAAAGTATTCCTCCCCCAGACTCTCTGCAGGTTTTCATGTACCAATCATGGAATCTTCGCATCATCGTTGTTAGAGACCTTTCATCTTTGACGAGAGGCTTCCCGTATTCGTATCTGTGTTCTTCCACCTCCAAGAATTCATAATGTACATCGTCGGGCAGGTAATCATCAATATTGTTATAACCAGGCACCATCCTCGAATCGTTAGCGACGATATCGCTAGACACCTTGAGCGGGGGGGACGATTGGTTCGCTTGTTCGCCTAGCTGGGCAATTTTTTTCCCAGCTCGTCATTTCGCTAACCTTTGATCACTGACAGTACTTCCCGACCGCTCCGCTTCGATAAATGAGCTTTTAATAATGCTCTCATAGTTGCCTTTCGGCGGAGACGTTGGTGGTTTCTTCAGGGCTTCCAGAGTGCGCTTCGCTTTCACCGGATCTACCTTATCCTCCGGAGGTGGATGTTTCTTTGCATTCACCCCTTCAAAGAAGTTCCTCACTTCGTGTCGCGCGATCTTCTCGTTTTCCTCCGGGGTCATCTCGTATGGTAACTTCTCTGGAGTCTTCAGAGAAGGACCGAATCTGTATTGCCTCCCGCCTCTGGATGTACTGCTAGATGTCGGAGCGGACGGAGCGGCAGCGGCTGTCTTCTTTCCTTGCTTACAAGGAGGAGGACTATGACGCGCCGGAGCAGCCGGGGCGACAGCGGGTCTCTTCCGCCCTTGCTGGCGAGGCGGAGAAGGAGGAGGCTGGTGGCTGCTCAGGCGCGTCGGCGCAGGCGGAGAAGTAGGCGGAGTGCCGCCACGCACCGGAGAAGGAGGCTGAGTGCCCTGATCACTCACCGGAGGAGGAGGCGGTGGAGCAGGCGGAGTGCCCTGACTCGCCAGAGGAGGAGGAGGAGGCGTCGGCGTCCAGTTCGGAAGGTTGATGAGCTCCTTCCGCCATAGGCATGGAGTCATCAGACAAGAACCCAACCGAGTCTCCCCGTCACCCATAGGGTGGTTAGTTGGAGGTCCTCAGATCCTTCCGTGATTTCATCCACCATCACCCTAGCATATCCTTCTGGAATCGGCCGGCAGTGAAAAGTTGTGCCAGGTTCAGGAGGTGCAACAAAGCCAACAACCACCTTGACTTTCAATTCCATCCACTTTGTCATAAGGTGGCAATTCTGAGACTCCGTGATAGCATCCATGAGGTAGCTAGCAGGAGCCGTGAAGATAGGCTCCTGAAGCAGCTCCATGGAAGCCACGCTGCTTCTCCGCTGAGATGGCGGGGTAGCTTCGGGTGTAGCTTCGGCAGGTCGCGTGCTGCGGGCCTTGTCTCATTCCTCTAGCGCTTGTACCCTTGCGTGCAGCGCCTGTAGTTGGGTCAACTCCTTTTTCTTCTTCCTCTCCCGGCATTTGTAACCGCCTGCGTCAGGAAATCCTGCCTTTCACGAAAGGGAGCCTGGCGTGCCTCGGGTCCGTCCGGGGTGCTCAGGATTCCCGAGGGCCTCTGTGAGCTCGTCGTTCTCTTTGTCCGGAACGAACGTCCCTTGCTGCGCCTTTTCAATATACTCCTGAAGCTTCTCGATGGGTGAGTTCAGCTGCTCGTTAGTCCAAACGCACTTCCCTGTTACAGGGTCCAATTTTCCCCCAACCCCGAAGAACCAAGTCCTGCAATGGTCTGGCCAGCATCGCGTCTCTGGTTCGATCCCTTTATCAATGAGGTCATTCTCAGCCTTGTCCCACAACGGCCGGGCTTTCAGGTAGCCACCTGACCCCGTGCGATGGCGATGCTTCTTCTTTGCAGCATTTTTCTTGTTTGTCGCTGACATCTGTTGGGGAATGTAGTAATTTCAAAAAAAATCCTACGCACACGCAAGATCATGGTGATGCATAGCAACGAGAGGGGAGAGTGTTTTCTACGTACCCTCGTAGACCGGAAGCGGAAGCGTTAGCACAACGCGGTTGATGTAGTCGTACGTCTTCACGGCCCGACCGATCAAGCACCGAAACTATGGCACCTCCTAGTTCTAGCACACGTTCAGCTCGATGACGATCCCCGGACTCCGATCCAGCAAAGTGTCGGGGAAGAGTTCCGTCAGCACGACGGCGTGGTGACAATCTTGATGTTCTACCGTCACAGGGCTTCGCCTAAGCACCGCTACAATATTATCGAGGATTATGGTGGAGGGGGGCACCGCACACGGCTAAGAGAACGATCACGAAGATCAACTTGTGTGTCTAGAGGTGCCCCCCTACCCCTGTATATAAAGGAGAAAGGGAGGAGGCCGGCCGGCCCTTGAGGCGCGCCAAGGAGGGGGGAGTCCTCCTCCTGGTAGGAGTAGGACTCCCCTTTCCTAGTCCAACTAGGAAGAGGGAAGGGGGAAGGAAAGAGAGGGAGAGGGAGAGGGAAAGAGGGGCCGCGCCCCCCTCCCCTAGCCCAATTCGGACTCCCCATGGGAGGGGGCATGCCACCTCCTGGGCTGCTGCCCTCTCTCTCCCCTCAGGCCCACTAAGGCCCAATACTTCCTCGGGGGGTTCCGGTAACCCTTCCGGCACTCCGGTTTTCTCCGAAATCACCCGAAACACTTCCAGTGTCCGAATATAGCCGTCCAATATATCGATCTTTATGTCTCGACCATTTCGAGACTCCTCGTCATGTCCGTGATCATATCCGAGACTCCGAACAACCTTCGGTACATCAAAATATATAAACTCATAATGAAACTGTCATCGTAACGTTAAGCGTGCGGACCCTACGGGTTCGAGAACAATGTAGACATGACCGAGACACGTCTCCGGTCAATAACCAATAGCGGAACCTGGATGCTCATATTGGCTCCCACATATTCTACGAAGATCTTTTATCGGTCAGACCGCATAACAACATACGTTGTTCCCTTTGTCATCGGTATGTTACTTGCCCGAGATTTGATCGTCGGTATCTCAATACCTAGTTCAATCTCATTACCGGCAAGTCTCTTTACTCGTTCCGTAATACATCATCCCGCAACTAACTTATTAGTTGCAGTGCTTGCAAGGCTTATGTGATGTGCATTACCGAGAGGGCCCAGAGATACCTCTCCGACAATCGGAGTGACAAATCCTAATCTCGAAATACGCCAACCCAACAAGTACCTTCGGAGACACCTGTAGAGCACCTTTATAATCACCCAGTTACATTGTGACGTTTGGTGGCACGCAAAGTGTTCCTCCGGTAAACGGGAGTTGCATAATCTCATAGTCATAGGAACATGTATAAGTCATGAAGAAAGCAATAGCAACAAACTAAACAATCAAGTGCTATGCTAACGGAATGGGTCAAGTCAATCACATCATTCTCCTAATGATGTGATCCCGTTAATCAAATGACAACTCATGTCTATGGTTAGGAAACATAACCATCTTTGATCAACGAGCTAGTCAAGTAGAGGCATACTAGTGACACTATGTTTGTCTATGTATTCACACATGTATTATGTTTCCGGTTAATACAATTCTAGCATGAATAATAAACATTTATCATGATATAAGGAAATAAATAATAACTTTATTATTGCCTCTAGGGCATATTTCCTTCAACATCTTCGCTGCTCTCTCAGATTTCTTTTTGGTGACAAATGTGGGCCACTGATCTTTGATCTTCTCAAATCGGCCGATGAATTCTGGAGTCTTGTCTTGGTCGACAAACGATGATTTCAGCTCATTCTTCCACCTCTTGAATAGCTCAGCCATCTTCTTAAGAGCATAAGCCTTGATCATTGGCTTTTTAACTGGATTCTCCGGATCCTCCTCTGGCGGGAAGGTGAAATTTTCCTGCAGCGCGGTCTAAAGATCAGCTTTCTGCCTATCGCTGACATAAGACACCTGAGAGTCTTTGTCCTTAGGCTTCAACCATTGCTCGATGCTGATCGGGATCATGTCCCTAACTAGAACCCCGCATTGAGCATTAAATTTTTGCTTGGTCCGGAGGGGTTCAATCGGTTGGCCAGCGCGATCAATTTCGATGCTCGTGTACCTTTCATCCGCGCACAACTTTCTCTTCGGGCCTCGTCTCGGTACCAAAGTGTTTCTCGATCCGGAGGGCTACAAAAGAAGAAAAAGAAGAGAGTTAATATGTGTACATACCAAAAACAATTAATGCATCAATAAGCTATAATCAGCACATGCTTACTTACTTAATATATATATACCTGGCCGGACTCCGTTCAGTCACCGGAGCTGTCATCACGGTGTCCTTCCCCCTCCATTCGGTCATCGGAGCTATCATCACGGTGTCCTTCCCCCTCCATTCGGTCACCGGAGCCGTCATCACGGTGTCCTTCCTCCTCCATTGTTTGATCATCGTCGTAGCCTGCTTCTTCATCCTGTCATTCCAGACCATCGGTGCATGTGACGTTGAGAAATGACAAGACGGCATCACTTCCGTGTGCGATTATCTCCCCCCAACACCGCTTCTTTTTCTTCGTCTTGGGGGTGCGGATCCATAGTTTCTGCAATATTTACAACATGGAAATTATTAGTCAAACATGACAGATGGATATATTAGTGGCAAATGTTGAACTAGCTAGCTAATCACAATAAGGAATCATATTAGTGGCCTGGCCTCAACGCTTCTCTAGGGTTTGGGGTGGCCTCGACGACAACGCTCTTTTAACTTGGTAAATTTGGGTGGCCTCAAGAGAGTTTGTCGATCGGGTAGGGGCGCGGCGGGAGGGGGCAGGAGACCGACAACGTTATTTTCTAGGGTTTGGGTGTCCTTGAGAGTTTTGGTCGAGCGAGAGGGTCGGGGGGGTGCTCCTGTGGTATAAGTTATCACGGTCGAGAGGGGGTATATATATCGACCGCCCCTCATGTTGAAGTTATCCGGGAGGGGGCCGGTTATATCGACAATGACAACATACATACATGGGAAAATAATGTTATTGGGGAGGGGGTATATCGACCCCCCCCTCGTGTTGAAGTTATCGGGAGGGGGTATATCGACAACGACATACCCGATAAAAAAATAAGAAGACGAAGAAGAAATAAAAAAGGAGAAGAAGAAAGGAATAGAGGAGAAGATCGAAGAAAAAAGAGAAGAAGAAAACATATATAGAACTTCTCCTCTTCTTTTTCTTCTTTTTTCCTCTTATTATTTATTTCTCCTCTTCTTCTCCTTTCTTCCTCTTCTTATTTTCCTTTTTCCTCTCATTCTTTTTCTTCTTCTTCCTTTCCTAGCTAGATATATAAAACTTTTCTAAAAATGTAACTTTTGCATATATAAAACTTATTCTTCTTCTTCCTTCTTCCTTCTCTTCCTTCTTCCTAAATATATAAAACTTTTATAAAAATGAAACTAACCTAAAATTAATATACTAAATCAGAGAACATATATAGATAAAACTTTTCTAAAAATCTAACTTTTGCATATATGTATTTTTAAAACATCATGCATATTACAATTGAAAAAATACATACATACAAAAAACATGTAAAAATACATACATACATATATGAAGATACATCAAAAAATACATATATCTAAAAAATACATACATACATATATGAAAATCTAAAAACATCTAAAAACATGTAAAAAATAGCATATATAATAAAAAGCACGGCGGCGGCGGGGCCGGCAGGGGCACGGTGCTCACAGACGGCGGCGTCGGGGCAGGAGCAGGGCGGCACGGCGGGCGGCGTCGGTGCAGGTGCTACATCTTGAGCTTGCATTGGTTTTCCCCGAAGAAGAAGGGATGATGCAGCAAAGTAGCGTAAGTATTTCCCTCAGTTTTTGAGAACCAAGGTATCAATCCAGTAGGAGGCCACGCTCAAGTCCCTCGTACCTGCACAAAACGATAGCTGCTCGCAACCAACGTGATTAGGGGTTGTCAATCTCTTCACGGTCACTTACGAGAGTGAGATATGATAGATATAATATTTTTGGTATTTTTGGTATAAAGATGCAAAGTAAAAAGTAAAGGCAAAGTAAAAAAGCAAAGCAAGATTAAAGTGATGGAGATTGATATGATGAGAATAGACCCGGGGGCCATAGGTTTCACTAGTGGCTTCTCTCAAGAGCACAAGTATTCTACGGTGGGTGAACAAATTACTGTTGAGCAATTGACAGAATTGAGCATAGTTATGAGAATATCTAGGCATGATCATGTATATAGGCATCACATCTGTGACAAGTAGACCGAAACGATTCTGCATCTACTACTATTACTCCACTCGTCGACCGCTATCCAGCATGCATCTAGAGTATTAAGTTAAAAACATAGTAACGCTTTAAGCAAGATGACATGATGTAGAGAGATAAATTCATGCAATATGAAATAAACCCCATCTTGTTATCCTTGATGGCAACGATGCAATACGTGCCTTGCTGCCCCTTCTGTCACTGGGAAAGGACACCGCAAGATCGAACCCAAAGCTAAGCACTTCTCCCATGGCAAGAACTACCAATCTAGTTGGCCAAACCAAACGGATAATTCGAAGAGACTTGCAAAGATAACCAATCATACATAAAAGAATTCAGAGAAGATTCAAATATTATTCATAGATAGACTTGATCATAAACCCACAATTCATCGGTCTCAACAAACACACCGCAAAAAGAAGATTACATCGAATAGATCTCCACAAGAGAGGGGGAGAACTTTGTATTGAGATCCAAAAAGAGAGAAGAAGCCATCTAGCTACTAACTATGGACCCGAAGGTCTGAGGTAAACTACTCACACTTCATCGGAGAGGCTATGATGATGTAGAAGCCCTCCGTGATGACAGCCCTCACCGGCGGAGCTCCGGAACAGGCCCCAAGATGGGATCTCATGGATACAGAAAGTTGCGGCGGTGGAATTAGGTTTTTCACTCCGTATCTGATCATTTGGGGATACGTATGTATATATAGGAGGAAGAAGTACGTCGGTGGAGCATCGAGGGGCCCACGAGGCAGGGGGCGCGCCCTAGGGGGGCGCGCCCCCCACCCTCGTGACCGCCTCTTTGATGCCTTGGCATAGGGTCCAAGTCTCCTGGATCACGTTTGGTGAGAAAATCACGTTCCCGAAGGTTTCCTGTTTGGACTCCGTTTGATATTCCGTTTCTTCGAAACACTGAAATAGGCAAAAAAAACAGCAATTCTGGGCTGGGCCTCCGGTTAATAGGTTAGTCCCAAAAATAATATAAAAGTGGAAAATAAATCCCAATATAGTCCAAAACAGTAGATAATATAGCATGGAGCAATCAAAAATTATAGATACGTTGGAGACGTATCAGCAGGCAGGGGCGCGGGGAGTGGCGGCGACGTCGGGGCAGAGGGCAGTGGCGACGGCGGCAGCGGTGGCGAGGTGGAGCAGCCCAATGGCGTCGGCGATGATGCGGTGGAGCAGTCTAACGGCGTCGGGGCAGGGCTTGGCGGCGACGGTGAGGTGGAGCAGCCTGACGGCGTCGGGGCAGGGGATCGGTGGTGACGGCGACGAGGAGCAGAGTGGGGGCGTCGGGGCGGAGAAGAAGTGATTTTTGCAGAAACTGCTAAGTGTTTTCTTATATATACGAAGCATTGGTCCCGGTTCGTGGCACCAACCGGGATTAAAGGTGGGGCATTGGTTCCGGTTGGTGCCACGAATCGGAACCAACGCACCCCTTTAGTCCTAGTTGGTGCCACGAACCGGGACCAAAGGCCTTGTACAGCGGGGTGGTGGTGGGAGTTTAGTCCCACCTCGCTAGTCGAGAGGGGCGCGCAGTGGTTTATAAGCCCCACTACCGCACCCCTCTCGAGCTCCTCTCCATTGCAGGCTTACGGGCCTAATTGTGACTGCTATGCCTGATGGGCCTACTAGGCTTTCTGTGGGCCTGAATCCTGGCCCATGGATGGGTTTCTAGTCGTATTCAGGCCGTGGTGGCCCAGTAGGTGGCAATTTTTTTTATGTTTTCCCTGTTTTTTTGTTTTCTTTTTTTCTTTTTTTGTTTTCTTTTGTTTCTAATTACTTATTTATTTTATTTTATGATAATTCTTTTTGCTATTAAAGTTTCTAACAAAAAAAGTTCTTTATGACAATTCTTTTTTGCTTTTAATGATTTTGAACAGGAAATATTTGATAATTTTAGTTGCATCAATTTTATATAATTTTAGTTTCATAAATTTTAGAGGTTGCTTAAAATGTTTTGAACAGAAAATACTTTGATAATTTTTGTTTCATAATCAGGTCGTGGGTTTCTAGTCGTATTCAGGCCGTGGTGGCCCAGTAGGTGATAATGTTTTTTTATTTTTTCCCAGTTTTTTGTTTTATTTTTTGTTTTATTTTTTTGTTTTGTTTCTACTTACAACAAAATACTTATTTATTTTATTTTATTTTGTTTCGAATTACTTATTTATTTTATTTTATGATAATTCTTTTTGCTATTAAAATTTCTAACAAAAAAAGTTCTTTATGACAATTCTTTTTACTTTTAATGATTTCGAACAGAAAATACTTTGATAATTTTAGTTCATCAATTTTTTATAATTTTAGTTTCATCAATTTTAGAGGTTTCTTATAATGTTTTGAACAGAAAATACTTTGATAATTTTTGTTTCAAATTACTTATTTATTTTATGATAATTATTTTTGCTGAAAGACCCTGAAATTCGTATATATTATGCATTGACTGATTATTTTGAGCTATAAGACCCTGAAATTGAAAAGCACTACAAATGAACTCTGAAAAGGTTGAAAGTTGGCATGGTATCATCATTTCACCCACATAGCATGTGCAAGAAAGTAGAGAGGCTTACGGCAAAAACTGGATGCACTTCGTGTACAAAACGGACAATCTCTTTCGGAGTATCAGGGTTTCATACGGAAACTCGTCTGTTACAAAGGGATTTCATTTTTTGAACTTACTTGAACTCCATACTTTTTCTGTGTTCAAAATGCACCATTCAAAGCTACATCATCAATTTTCAACCCTTACTGACTTCATTTGTTATTTTTCATGCATTTACTGATTATTTTGAGCTATAAGACCCTGAAATTGAAAAGCACAACAAATGAACTCTGAAAAGGTTGAAAGTTGGCATGGTATCATCATTTCACCCACATAGCATGTGCAAGAAAGTAGAGAGGCTTACGGAAAAAACTGGATGCACTTCGTGTACAAAACGGTCAATCTCTTTCGAAGTATCACGGTTTCATACGGAAACTCGTCTGTTACAAAGGGATTTCATTTTTTTGAACTTATTTGAACTCCATACTTTTTTGTGTTCAAAATGCACCATTCAAAGCCACATCATCAATTTAGTACATATAGCTCTCATGAATAGATAAGTGACCAAATTAATTGAAGTTCATCATCACATTAAAAACAAAGTACATACATAGTTCTCATTGAACAACATATAGCTCTCCAGAGCATCTAGTTAAACCATACATTGAAACTATGTAAAACCTTTCAATGCAACAACAAATGCGATCATAATCACAACCAAGGTAAAAATTGATCCAACGGCATAATGATACCAAGCCTCGGTATGAATGGCATATTTTCTAATCTTTCTAATCTTCAACCGCATTGCATCCATCTTGATCTTGTGATCATCGACGACATCCACAACATGCAACTCCAATATCATCTTCTCCTCCTCAATTTTTTTATTTTTCCTTCAGGTAATTGTTTTCTTCTTCAACTAAATTTAACCTCTCGACAATAGGGTCGGTTAGAATTTCCGGTTCAACTACCTCCTACATAAATAAAATCTATGTCAACTTGATGGGCATATTTGTCATAAACAATAAATGAACCAAGTAGATATAAAAATAATATATACCACATCCGAATCATAGCCAGCACGAGGGCCGCGGGGGCGGATGCCAAAACCATCGCACTATATAAAAACAAGCAATAATAAAAGTAAGAAAATTAGACAAGTATCTATCTAAAGTAAGAATTTTTTTTCTTTCAGAAGAAGATAAGAGGCTCACCACGGTGGTGCAGGCGATGAGATCGGCGTGGGCGATCGACGGTGATGAGACGGGGACGGGACGTGACGGACCACTAAACCTAGACAAATCTCGGGGAAAATGGAACTTGGAGGTCGAGCTTCGAGAGGAGAAAGCTTAACTAGCGTGGCTCGGGCATTTCATCGAACACCTCATGTGCATAGGAGGTGAGCTAGAGCACCCAAATGCCCTCTCCTCGCCGGCCAGAAAAAACAGAGCACTGTCGAGTGCTCTGATGCGGCGATGGGGTATATATAGGCAACTCATTTGTCCCGGTTCGTGGCTGGAACCGGGACTAAAGCCCAGCCTTTTGTCCTGGTTCCAGCCACGAACCGGGCCAAATGTTTGTGGGCCAGGAGCGAGGCCCATTGGTCTCGGTTTATGCCTAGAACCGGGACAAATGGGTCCATACGAACCGGGACCAATGCCCACGGGGCCCCGGCCGGCCCCCTGGGCTCACGAACCAGGACAAATGCATCCATTGGTCCCGGTTCGTGGAAGAACCGGGACTAATGGGCTGGCCAGGCCCGAACAAAAGCCCCTTTTTCTACTAGTGCTACACAAACAAATAAGAACCTCGCAACCAACGCGATAAAGGGGTTGTCAATCCCTTCAGGGTCACTTACGAGAGTGAGATCTGATAGATATGATAAGATAATATTTTTGGTATTTTTATGATAAAGAGAAATAAATATGCAAAGTAAAATAAACGACAATAGAAATAGCTAAGTGTTGGAAGATCAATATGATGGAAGATAGACCCAGGGGCCATAGGTTTCACTAGTGGCTTCTCTCAAGAGCATAAGTATTACGGTGGGTAAACGAATTACTGTCGACAATTGAGAGAATTGAGCACAGTTATGAGAATATCTAGGTATGATCATGTATATAGGCATCACGTCCCACTCCAAGTCTCCTGGATCACGTTTGTTGAGAAAATCACGTTCCCGAAGGTTTCATTCCATTTGGACTCCGTTTGATATTCCTTTTCTGCGAAACACTGAAATAGGCAAAAAAAATAGCAATTTGGGCTGGGCCTCCGGTTAATAGGTTAGTCCCAAAAATGATATAAAAGTGTATAATAAAGCCCATTAAACATCCAAAATAGATAATATAATAGCATGGAGCAATCAAAAATT
This sequence comes from Triticum urartu, assembly GCF_003073215.2. Taxonomy (NCBI): domain Eukaryota; kingdom Viridiplantae; phylum Streptophyta; class Magnoliopsida; order Poales; family Poaceae; genus Triticum; species Triticum urartu. The sequence goes on along the minus strand of NC_053028.1, from coordinate 31,031,248 downwards.
ATAGATACGTTGGAGACGTATCAGTGACGTCCCTCGCCTTCTTGATCCAGCAAGACGTCAAGGTAGTAGATGTGTGATAACCCACAAGTATAGGGGATCGCAACAGTTTTCGAGGGTAGAGTATTCAATCGAAATTTATTGATTCGACACATGGGGAGCCAAAGAATATTCTCAAGTATTAGCAGCTGAGTTGTCAATTCAACCACACCTAGAAACTTAATATCTGCAGCAAAGTATTTAGTAGCAGAGTAATATGATAGTAATGGTAACGATAGCAAAAGTAACGGTAGCAAAAGTAATGTTTTTGGTATTTTGTAGTGATTGTAACAATAGCAACCAAAAAGTAAATAAGCGAAGAACAATATATGGAAATCTCGTAGGCAATGGATCGGTGATAGAGAATTATGCCGGATGTGGTTCATCATGTAACAGTCTTAACCTAGGGTGACACAGAACAAGCTCCAATTCATCAATGTAATGTAGGCATGTATTCCGAATATAGTCATACGTGCTTATGGAAAAGAACTTGCATAACATCTTTTGTCCTACCCTCCCGTGGCAGCGGGGTCCTAGCGGAAACTAAGGGATATTAAGGCCTCCTTTTAATAGAGTACCGGACCAAAGCATTAACACATAGTGAATACATGAACTCCTCAAACTACGGTCATCACCGGGAGTGGTCCCGATTATTGTCACTTCGGGGTTGCCGGATCATAACACATAGTAGGTGACTATAGACTTGCAAGATAGGATCAAGAACACTCATATATTGATGAAAACATAATAGGTTCAGATCTGAAATGATGGCACTCGGGCCCTAGTGACAAGCATTAAGTGTAGCAAAGTCATAGCAACATCAATCTTAGAACATAGTGGATACTAGGGATCAAAACCTAACAAAACTAACTCGATTACATGATAAATCTCATCCAACCCATCACCGTCCAGCAAGCCTACGATGGAATTACTCACGCACGGCGGTGAGCATCATGAAATTGGTGATGGAGGATGGTTGATGATGACGATGGCGACGGATTCCCCTCTCCGGAGCCCCGAACAGACTCCAGATCAGCCCTCCCGAGAGGTTCTAGGGCTTCGCGGCGGCTCCGTATTGTAAAACGCGATGAATCCTTCTCCTTTATTTTTTTCTCCCAAAAGTGAATATATAGAGTTGGAGTCGAGGTCATAGGAGCTCCAGGGGGCCCACGAGGTAGGGGGGCGCGCCCCCCACCCTCGTGGCTAGGGTGTGGGCCCCCTGGTCTTGATCTTTTGCCAGTATTTTTTATTATTTCCAAAAAGACGCTCCGTGAAGTTTCAGGTCACTCCGAGAACTTTTGTTTCTGCACATAAATAACATCATGGCAATTCTGCTGAAAACAGCGTCAGTCCGGGTTAGTTCCATTCAAATCATGCAAGTTAGAGTCCAAAACAAGGGCAAAAGTGTTTGGAAAAGTAGATACGACGGAGACGTATCAATGTGTTCCGCCAGCACGACGACGTGGTGACGGTGATGGTGAAGTGATCTCCTCAGGGTTTTGCCTAAGCACTACGAAAATATGACCGCGGGTGTAAACGGTGGAAGGGGCGCCGCACACGGCTAGGCAATTGTCTGGATGTGTGCTAGGCGCCACCAAGACGGTGATGATGACCTATAGGTGGGGGAGGAGGGAGCATCCAGGAGGGCGCCCCAAGCAGGCTGAATCCTACTTAGGGTCCTCCCAAGTGGTGCCCCCCGCCATATTTGTCGGAGGGGGAAGGAAAGAGGGGGAGAGAGAGAAGGAAGTGGGAATCCTATTCCACACTTGCCTTTCCTCCTTCCCCTGTCCTTCTCCACCTTTGGCCGGCCCAGATGGGGAGTGCACCAGCCCCTTGTGGCTAGTGCGTTTCCCCTCTTGGCCCATAAGGCCCATATATTTGCCGGGGGTGCCCGAAACCCCTTTGGGTGACCCGATATGTACACGGTACCCTCCGGAACACTTCCGGTGTCCGAATACCGTCATCCTATATATCAATCTTTACCTCTCGACCATTTCGAGACTCCTCGTCATGTTCGTGATCTCATCCGGGACTCCGAACAACATTCGGTCACCAAATCACATAACTCATATAATACTATATCATCATCGAACGTTAAGTGTGCGGACCCTATGGGTTCGAGAAGTATGTAGACATGACCGAGACACCTCTCCGGTCAATAATCATAGCGGAACCTGGATGCCCATATTGGCTCCTATATATTCTATGAAGATCTTTATCGATCGAACCGTTATGACAACATACATAATTCCCTTTGTCCATCGGTATGTTACTTGCCCGAGATTCGATCATCGGTATCTTCATACCTAGTTCAATCTCGTTACAGACAAGTCTCTTTACTCATTCCGTAATACATCACCTTGTGACTAACTGCTTAGTTGTTTGCTTGCAAGCTTATGTTGTGTATTACCGAGAGGGCCCAGAGATACCTCTCCGATACTCGGAGTGAAAAATCATAATATTGATCTATGCCAACTCAACAAATACCTACGGAGATACCTGTAGAACATCTTTATAATCACCCAGTTACGTTGTGACGTTTGATAGCACACAAGGCGTTCCTCCGGTATCCGGGAGTTACATAATCTCATAGTCGAAAGAATATGTATTTGACATGAAGAAAGCAATAGCAATAAAACTAAATGATCATTATGTTAAGCTAACGGATGGGTCTTGTCCATCACATCATTCTCCTAATGATGTGATCCCGTTATCAAATGACAACACATGTCTATGGTTAGGAAACCTTAACCATCTTTGATCAACGAGCTAGTCTAGTAGAGGCTTACTAGGGACACGATATTTGTTTATGTATTCACGCATGTATTTAGGTTTCCGATCAATACAGTTCTAGCATAAATAATAAAATTTTATCATGAATAAGGAAATATAAAATAAAAACTTTATTATTGCCTCTAGGGTATATTCCTTCACTTGCATTGTGCGAGGGCGTGAGGAGATTAGGTGGCCCTAGTGGCTTCTTGGGAGCATTGTGCCTCCACACCGCTCCAAACGGATATTAGCATCGCAAGGGTGTGAAGTTCGGGATGCATCATCGTCTCCGCGTCCCTCGGTTATCTCTTACCCGAGCCCTTTACTTATGCACTTTACTTTGTGATAGACATAGTTTCATGTTATATATCTTGCTATCACATAGTTGTTTATCTTGCCTAGCATAAGTTGTTGGTGCACATAGGTGAGCCTAGTCATTTTAGGTTTTGTGCTTGACAAAAAACGCTAGAGTTTATTCCTCTTTTGTTCAATCCTAAACCGTAATTATTTTAAAGCGCCTATTCACCCCCCCCTCTAGGCGACATCCACGATCTTTCAGGGGGGGGGGGGGTACCAGCTTTGTATGTGAGTGGATGCTGGCGCATTCACACTAGGCATGTTCGCAGTGAACGGTTGAATTTCTGACATGACAACTTACAGTGCTTTAGGATTATTCTAACGTTTCCCATATAAGATTTCCAATATTATAATGGTTCCTAAGGAATACAAAGTAACTCAACACAATAAAAATTACATCGAGGACCTACACCACCGAACACTACCACTGCTAGAACGAACTCGCCGACGCACCGCCATCGCCGCTCCCCTTTCAGAGTCGGCTTGACCTTGCCAATGACAATCAGAAAGTCTTCATGTACGTGCCTCTATTGACCATCAACCCAGAGCATCAGTTGTCGCCATTGAACCCTCGAATTGATTTGAAGCGCTGGACATCAGAACTCGCCGAAATGAGTGTATCGACACACTAAAACACATCTAGATACACTCATTTTAGCGATGGATAAATCTGGACGGAGGCCGTATTTATTTTTCAAGGTTTTATTTGTAGGAAAATGCTACCCTTCAACCAGCTGATGCACGCGCAGTGTCCGACGCTTGCTTAGCCGTCGGATCGATCCTGACCAAGGCTCGTGCAAGTCCCATGCAACCAGTTTTTGTCGCGCGACAAGGGTCTTGTTTCAGTAGATTTCTGCAACAGATGACTAGTTTTAGAACGAAAAACTATTTGATGGTGAAGGTTTCTTTTTGTGCAATAGGGGTCTTATTTCAAAAGGTTTATGCAAATAGACATCTTGTTTCAGAAACAAAAAATGATTTGGTGGTGAAGGGTTTTTTTCCGCAACAGGTTTTTTTCAGAAACATAGCCCGTTCCGCAACAGGGGTCTTGTTTTAGTAACATAGCCCCTGTTGCAGAAAGCGCGGGAGGAGCGCCCCACGTTAGAGAGTGATAGGTCAGGCATTGCAACATAAAGAATGTTTCAGAAACATAGTCCCAGTTGCATAAAAACGCGAAGGAGCGTCCGACATGAGAGGCCGTCGCCGTCGTGTTGGAGTGGAGCTGGCAGCTGCTCGCGGGGCTAATGCTGAGGAGGAGGAGCAACTCCGGCAAGTGACGGTGTTCTATGGCCGAGATGCTCGGGTCATGGCATGGCGGCTATGCTCTAGCCTAGGGTGTGGCCTATCTCAGCCAGCTGCTATCTCGGTGGACCTTTGAAACAAGGTCCTTGTTGCAAGCCCATAAGAATAGCATGCTAGTAGCTGTTGCAAAGGTCCTTAATTGGCTAGGTCAGAAGATTGGACGGATGTGTTGGACGGCATCTGACGGTTGCCGAGGCGGATGATCTAATTGGTTTATCATCGGGCCGGACGCGTAGTATTGCCCTTGGGCATTCCTCAGGCTGGGTCGGGTTTCGGGTCAGGCCTGTCAAAGCACGACTTGCAAAGTCTAAGCCCGAGCCTAGCCCGGCCCGGCCAAGAAAACATATATGTAGGCCCGAGCCCGGCCGAAGAAACTAAAAACATCAATTTCGAGCCGGGCCGGGCCGGGCCTCCGTGTAAACTGACATATTTTTCAGGTTCGATCTCGACCTGACATACACAACAGGTCAAATTTCTAGGCCAGAGCCCGGCCTGACATACGCAATGAGTCAAATTTCTAGGTCTGAGCCCGGCCTGGATTTTTTAGGCTGGGTCGTCGGGCCGGGCTGCCCATACCTAGGTCTAGTTCGTACTAGTTGGGTTAATAAATTTCGTAAATAATAAGCAAAGTGGACTTTCGCAAATATAAAAATTATGTCATGTCTACGTATTGTTTTTCGCGTTTCCTACAACCCTTTTTTTTTAATTAAAAAAGCGTTTTGATTTATTACTTTTTTATTCTTTTTTCCACAGAAAGAAGAAAGAGGAGGAAGCCGAGTAGGACAGCCCGAGAGGAGGAGTATACAGTACACAGCCGCTAGCTCTTCCCCCGCGGCGCCCGATCTCGTACTTGGAGCCTTGGAGGAGACTCGAACCCTAATCCCCTCCCGCCGCAGGAGAGATCCCGCTCAGCCTCGGCTCCAATCCGCGACTCGACTCGACTCGAAGCTCCAGCTCCGCCGCCGCCCCCCGCCGCCGCCGATGGATCCGAAGCTGGTGGAGGTGACGCAGCTGTTCGACCGCTTCAAGGCGGCCTTCAAGGCCAGCAATTTCGACGTCTGCTCGACCCTCCTCTCGCAGCTCAAGGTGCGCCCGCCCCCTTCTCCCCCCCTCCCGCCGGGCGGTTCGGAAAGCTCGCATCTTTTCTAGGTTTTAGTTCTGGTTGGGTCGGCGGCGCCGGTGGTTTCGCCGGGGAGCGAGAGGTCCATCTTCTGGTGAATTGACAGGTGAAGCTTCCTCCTCTTGCAGGTCCTCCTCACCAAGTTCCCCAGCCTTCCCCCGCTGTTCCAGCAGACGCCCAACGCCGTGGAGGAGCTCAAGCTTGCGAGTAAGACAACTTTTTTTTTCTCTCTATCAATTGTCGTCAGGTGGTTGCAATGATGCTTTCCGTATGTGTGCGCTGGGTGCGATTTTTTTTCTTGGTAGGTCACCATGTTATTATGGTGTGTGTAGTGTATGTAGGTATATGTGAAGATTGTGTTGGTGAGGGGATTTTGATTCTGTGTGTAGGTATATATATATATGATGAAGATTGTGTCGGTGAGGGGATTTTGACTCTGTGTGTAGGTTGGTCTGTGTTTGGTTGATGTGTGATGTGGTTATCTGGTTTTTGTAACGCCGTCTGAGATTGTAGTCATGTTTGATTATTGTTGCGATATGACTCGTTCAGCGCCGTTGAACTGAAACTTTGTTTAGTTAGCCGGCAATTCATGTGTGGTCTTTCTGTAACAGTTGGTATGTTTAGTTGCTCGATGCAGCTAGCTCGAGGATGTGGCGGGGGATCTTTGCACGCCTAACACTGATTTGTTTTGGTCATGCAATTTTACTTTAGGAGTTTCAGCCGAATGGTTGCAGCCATATATGAATTTTTATAGATGATTTGATTTGAATGTTTGTTCTATCTTAGGAGTTAAAACTGACGCTAGTGATGCTTGTCAGTGTCAGAGTGTCGACTCTGGAATAACGGGTCTCTTTTTCGACTTGACCTCTGATGCTGCATTGGATATTTGTATTAGATGATATAAGATTCGGTCATTCAGATATCACTATGTTGCAGTTCATGAATTGATCGTTCATATGCTGTCGCCATGAATGAACCCAACCCTTCTGTCTGATTATCGTAACCTATGCCCTGTTTTTTTTCTAAAAGGAAAATGTGTGTCTGTAGTGTTATGGCCCAGCTATTTAGAAATATATGCTCTGGTCTTGTGGTTATCCTTAATAGAGCAGCCACTAAATCTACCTGAAACATTTCAGGGGAAATTTATGAGCAGGCAGTTATTTTGAGTGTGAAAATGGAAGACCAAGATGCATTTGAAAGGGACTTCTGCCAGCTCAAGCCCTATTACATGGACACATGGTTAGTTCCTTTTTTTTTTACCACTTTGCAGTTGTTTTCTCTGTCTATGCATTGTGTAGGCTGTCATTTAATACGTGTATTGTTCCCTGTTCTCCTTCATCATCCATTGGGTTTTCAGTTGGTAAAGTCAAAACAAATAAGTACTGTATAAATTATTGGTTTTCTTTGGGCATAATAAGTTGCCAAATGAGTTGAACCAAAATAGGTTTTTGTGTTAGTCTTGCATGAGTTTTTGGGTTAATCTTGCATGAGTTATGTTGTGCCAAGTTTGCTGGTTCAGTTGGGTAGTCGAATATGGAACAGGGGCTGAGTTGGGAATTTATGTTTGCAAGTCGCGGTTAAGTTAGACATGTAGATTGGGTTTCGTATCGAACTCTCAGGTTTCTGGCCTGCGGGTGACCCATGATGCCCTTGCCAGACTGGCAAATGTTTTGTGTTTCTAATATCTTAGCAGAATTGTTTTCACACCTTATTCAGTTTTATATGCCTGGTTTATCAAGTCCAGAACATGTTAAAAAATGTCTGGACTTGTTGAAGGTTATTTTACCTAGGAACATGTTGGGTTTTCTGCTTGTAATATATCGTACTAATTCATGCTGATGCCTGCAGCGGCATAATTCCTCCATCATCGGAGGAGTACCCAATCATGGGGGCTAACCTTCTGAGGCTGTTAGTCCAGAATAGAATTGCGGAGTTCCACACTGAGCTGGAGCTTCTTCCCGCCAAAGCGCTGGATAATGCTTACATCAAACACGGGGTTGAGCTCGAGCAGTCCTTTATGGAGGGCGCATACAACCGCGTGCTGAGCGCTCGACAAACCGCGCCGCATGAAACCTACATATACTTCATGGACCTTCTCGTCAAAACGGTTAGGTAAGTCGGTCTCTGTCTCCACCCCTTCCAGTTAGCTCCTTGTGCTGCTGTGCATCACTGTGATGATATCTGCTGCACCCGCAGAGACGAGATAGCTGGGTGCAGCGAGAAGGGATATGATTACCTGTCAATAAACGACGCGAAGCAGATGTTTAAGTTCAGCTCCGACAAGGAACTGCAACAGTACATCGCAGAGGTAAATTAACATGCCTTGTGCTCCTGGTGTGAATTACGTGAGTTATTATGGCCATGGGGTTGTAAAGTACCGTCGTGTTGTCAACAGGAGCACCCCGAGTGGGATGTCAAGGACGGCCGGGTCTTGTTCCAGAAGGCGAAGGAGTCCCAGCCCTGCAAGGAGATCCCGGCAGCGCCGGTCATCAACCAGACCCTCGGCTACGCGAGGGAATTGGAGAGGATTGTGTGATTTGTTTGCCTCTTTTTTCTTCATCATTGGACTGAGTTTCCCATGAAGAGGTGGATTATTGGATTGGATTGCCCTGTGACTCGGCTGTACTATTTTGTTAAATCGTTTGTTTCACCTACGGTTTCCAAAGCTACACAACTGTGAAATGTCGGCCTAAAATGGCAGAAGAAACAATGCCTGTTATGTTAATCAATTGATTGTGTAAGCGTAAGTCCAACTGCCTGTGCTTTTTTCTCCTCCCCCTGCTGCCGTCGCCGGCGACAGGCAAGGTCGACGGTGGCAACATCTTCGGCAGTTGATGCTGCTTGAGCAGAAATGGTGGCCTACGGGCAGATGATGAGACGGTTGATTGGCAGAAGTCTATATCAAAATTGCCTTGAAACTACAAGGGAGTTGAACCAAAGATATAGTATAAACCTACTCCAGAAATTGCTTTTGGAGGCCGAGCTTTGTGGAGCCTCCAAATCCAAAATTCCTGAAAATTCATATTTTTTACATTTCAAAAAATTCTGAAAAAAAAAGAGATAGATGAAGGCACAATGCACGTGTAAAATTTTAGGACAAAATAAGTTGAAATGAGGGCTGTGAAAAAAAATCTAGGGCTTTTTAACACATGATACTATTCATCCTCGTCAGATTTTTTTGAAACCGAAATTTTTGAATTTTGAATTTTACGAAAATTCAGCCTCCATGGAGGCCGAGATCCAAAATGCCATACATGTTTGCAGCAAACAGGACATGAATAAAAACATCATGCTTTTTTTTTTTAACACAGTACAGACGCAAGCGCTCATATGAACGTGCATACACTCATCCCTATGAACGCACACACGCACACCTTACCCCTATGAGCATCTCCGAGAGACTGAGCCGGCATATCATCTTGAGTTTCTAAAATAAATTCAGGATAAATGCGAGCACCAGGATTTGAACCCTGGTGGGCTGGGGATACCACTGTCCACCTAACCATCTCAACCAGAGGTTGGTTCACTAAAAACAAATAAAAAAAAAGATTATACCAAGGAGGTGTAAGATTGACAGGGGATTATACCAAATGTAAAAGCAGAAACACAGATGTGCAAAAAAGAAGAAAAATGCTCTGCTGCATCTGCAATAACTTGAGGGTGATTAACTAGCAATATTATGATCATTTGCCCTGTTTGCATGTTTCTTCTAGCATACTCATCTAGCTTGTTTTGGTAAAAAAAAGGAGTAAGAATTTAATGGAGTACATGGTCTTCAAGGAGACAGGTTACAGAATTCTGAAAACACAATATGAAACACCATTTATCCAATAGAAAACTGCAAAAGCGCAAACTAAAAGAGAGGTCATAAACAGCAGTATTAGCACACAAGATGTGCACGTCCACGACTGCATTTTTTACAACAGAAATTGTCATATCAACAAAACAGGCCACTGTATCTGATCTGAGGGTTGTCAACATCTTTTCATAATCGCTATACACACAGTATATAATAGTAGTAATACAAAGAAGATGGATCAGTAACCGAGCAGAGTTGTGCCTACTACACAAGGAAGGACCAGAGATAGCAAAACTTTAACCTGAACAACAACCCCCCTTCCTTAATTCCTCATGCACT